>NW_027590934.1:0-5000 GCF_964213995.1 Mustelus asterias
CTCACTCGCCCGCGCTCTCACTCTCTCTCTCTCTCGCCCGCGCTCTCACTCTCTCTCTCTCTCGCCCGCGCTCTCACTCTCTCTCTCTCGCCCACGCTCTCACTCTCTCTCTCTCGCCCGCGCTCTCACTCTCTCTCTCTCGCCCGCGCTCTCACTCTCTCTCTCTCGCCCGCGCTCTCACTCTCTCTCTCTCGCCCACGCTCTCACTCTCTCTCTCTCACTCTCTCTCTCTCACCCGCGCTCTCACTCTCTCTCTCTCTCTCTCTCGCCCGCGCTCTCACTCTCTCTCTCTCACTCTCTCTCTCTCACCCGCGCTCTCACTCTCTCTCTCTCTCTCGCCCGCGCTCTCACTCTCTCTCTCGCCCGCGTTCTCACTCTCTCTCTCTCTCGCCCGCGTTCTCACTCTCTCTCTCTCTCGCCCGCGCTCTCACTCTCTCTCTCTCGCCCGCGCTCTCTCTCTCTCTCGCCCGCGCTCTCACTCTCTCTCTCTCTCGTCCGCGTTCTCACTCTCTCTCTCTCGCCCACGCTCTCTCTCTCTCTCTCTCGCCTGTGCTCTCACTCGCTCTCTCTCTCGCCCGCGCTCTCACTCTCTCTCTCGCCCGCGCTCTCACTCTCTCTCTCTCTCTTGCCCTCGCTCTCACTCTCTCTCCCTCGCTCTCACTCTCTCTCTCGCCCGCGCTCTCACTCTCTCTCTCTCGCCCGCGCTCTCACACTCTCTCTCTCGCCCGCGCTCTCACTCTCTCTCTCTCGCTCGCGCTCTCACTCTCTCGCCCGCGCTCTCACTCTCTCTCTCTCACTCTCTCTCTCTCACCCGCGCTCTCTCTCTCTCGCCCGCGCTCTCACTCTCGCTTTCTCTCCCGCGCTCTCACTCTCTCTCTCTCGCCCGCGCTCTCACTCTCTCTCTCTCGCCCGCGCTCTCACTCTCACTCTCTCGCCCGCGCTCTCACTCTCACTCTCTCGCCCGCGCTCTCACTCTCTCTCTCGCCCGCGCTCTCACTCTCTCTCTCTCGCCCGCGCTCTCACTCTCACTCTCTCGCCCGCGCTCTCACTCTCTCTCTCTCGCCCGCGCTCTCACTCTCTCTCTCTCGCCCGCGCTCTCACTCTCTCTCTCTCGCCCGCGCTCTCACTCTCTCTCTCTCGCCCGCGCTCTCACTCTCTCTCTCTCGCCCGCGCTCTCACTCTCTCTCTCTCGCCCGCGCTCTCACTCTCTCTCTCTCGCCCGCGCTCTCACTCTCTCTCTCTCGCCCGCGCTCTCACTCTCTCTCTCTCGCCCGCGCTCTCACTCTCTCTCTCTCGCCCGCGCTCTCACTCTCTCTCTCTCGCCCGCGCTCTCACTCTCTCTCTCTCGCCCGCGCTCTCACTCTCTCTCTCTCGCCCGCGCTCTCACTCTCTCTCTCTCGCCCACGCTCTCACTCCCTCTCTCTCGCCCACGCTCTCACTCCCTCTCTCTCGCCCACGCTCTCACTCTCTCTCTCTCACTCTCTCTCTCTCACCCGCGCTCTCTCTCTCTCGCCCGCGCTCTCACTCTCTCGCCCACGCTCTCACTCTCTCTCTCTCACTCTCTCTCTCACTCTCTCTCTCTCACCCGCGCTCTCTCTCTCTCTCACTCTCCCGCGCTCTCACTCTCTCTCTCTCGCCCGCGCTCTCACTCTCTCTCTCTCGCCCACGCTCTCACTCACTCTCTCTCTCTCGCCCGCGCTCTCACTCTCTCTCTCTCGCCCACGCTCTCACTCTCTCTCTCTCGCCCACGCTCTCACTCTCTCTCTCTCGCCCACGCTCTCACTCTCTCTCTCTCGCCCACGCTCTCACTCTCGCTCTCTCGCCCACGCTCTCACTCTCTCTCTCTCGCCCGTGCTCTCACTCTCTCTCTCTCGCCCACGCTCTCACTCTCTCTCTCTCGCCCGCGCTCTCACTCTCTCTCTCTCGCCCGCGCTCTCACTCTCTCTCTCTCGCCCACGCTCTCACTCTCTCTCTCTCGCCCACGCTCTCACTCTCTCTCTCTCGCCCGTGCTCTCACTCTCTCTCTCTCGCCCGCGCTCTCACTCTCTCTCTCTCGCCCGCGCTCTCTCTCTCTCTCTCGCCCGTGCTCTCACTCTCTCTCTCGCTCGCGCTCTCACTCTCTCTCTCTCTCGCCCGCGCTCTCTCTCTCGCCCGCGCTCTCTCTCTCTCTCGCCCGCGCTCTCTCTCTCTCTCGCCCGCGCTCTCTCTCTCTCTCGCCCGCGCTCTCTCTCTCTCTCTCTCTCGCCCCCGCTCTCACTCTCTCTCTCTCGCCCGCGCTCTCACTCTCTCTCCCTCGCCCGCGCTCTCACTCTCTCTCTCTCTGCCCGCGCCCTCACTCTCTCGCCCGCGCTCTCACTCTCTCTCTCTCGCCCGCGCTCTCACTCTCTCTCTCTCGCCCGCGCTCTGACTCTCTCTCTCTCACTCGTGCTCTCACTCTCTCTCTCTCACTCGTGCTCTCACTCTCTCTCTCTCGCTCGCGCTCTCACTCTCTCTCTCTCTCTCTCTCTCGCCCGCGCTCTCACTCTCTCTCTCTCGCCCGTGCTCTCACTCTCTCTCCTCTCACTCTCTCTCTCTCGCCCGCGCTCTCACTCTCTCTCTCTCGGCTCGCGCTCTCACTCTCTCTCTCTCTCTCTCTCTCTCTCACTCTCTCTCTCTTGCCCGCGCTCTCACTCTCTCTCCCTCGCCCGCTCTCACTCTCTCTCTCTCTCGCCCTCACTCACTCTCTCTCTCTCTCGCCCGCGCTCTCACTCTCTCTCTCTCTCGCCCGCGCTCTCACTCTCTCTCTCTCGCCCGCGCTCTCACTCTCTCTCTCTCACTCGTGCTCTCACTCTCTCTCTCTCACTCGTGCTCTCACTCTCTCTCTCGCTCGTGCTCTCACTCTCTCTCTCTCGCTCGCGCTCTCACTCTCTCTCTCTCTCTCTCTCGCTCGCGCTCTCACTCTCTCTCTCTCTCGCTCGCGCTCTCACTCTCTCTCACTCTCTCTCTCTCGCTCGTGCTCTCTCTTTCTCTCTCTCGCTCACGCTCTCACTCTCTCTCTCTCGCCCGCGCTCTCTCTCTCTCTCTCGACCGCGCTCTCACTCTCTCTCTCTCACTCGTGCTCTCACTCTCTCTCTCGCCCGCGCTCTCACTCTCTCTCTCTCACTCGTGCTCTCACTCTCCCTCTCTCACTCGTGCTCTCACTCTCTCTCTCTCACTCGTGCTCTCACTCTCTCTCTCTCACTCGTGCTCTCACTCTCTCTCTCTCACTCATGCTCTCACTCTCTCTCTTCTCGCCCGCGCTCTCACTCTCTCTCTCTCGCCCGCGCTCTCACTCTCTCTCTCTCTCGCCCGCGCTCTCACTCTCTCTCTCTCGCCCGCGCTCTCACTGTCTCTCTCTCTCGCCCGCGCTCTCACTCTCTCTCTCTCGCCCGCGCTCTCACTCTCTCTCTCTCTCTCGCCGCGCGCTCTCACTCTCTCTCTCTCTCTCGCCCGCGCTCTCACCTCTCTCTCTCCTCTCACTCTCTCTCTCTCGCCCGCGCTCTCACTCTCTCCCTCTCGCCCGCGCTCTCACTCTCTCTCTCTCGCTCTCACTCTCTCTCTCTCGCCCGCGCTCTCACTCTCTCTCTCTCGCCCGCGCTCTCACTCTCTCTCTCTCGCTCTCACTCTCACTCTCTCTCTCTCGCCCGCGCTCTCTCTCTCTCTCTCTCGCCCGCGCTCTCACTCTCACTCTCTCTCTCTCGCTCGTGCTCTCTCTCTCTCTCTCGCGCTCGCGCTCTCACTCTCTCTCTTTCTCTCGCCCTCACACACACACATTCACATACCCACGCACACATACACTGAGACACACACACACACAGAGGCACGCACAGTCTGACACACACGCACAGACACGCACCCGCACCGACACGCACCCGCACTGACACGCGCACGCATGCTGACACGCGCACGCACGCTGACACGCGCACGCACGCTGACACGCGCACGCACGCTGACACGCGCACGCACGCTGACACACGCACACACGCTGACACACGCACACACGCTGACACGCACACACGCTGACTGACACACACACACGCTGACTGACACACACACACGCTGACTGACACACACACACGCTGACTGACACACACACGCTGACTGACACACACACGCTGACACACACACACGCTGACTGACACACACACACGCTGACTGACACACACACACGCTGACTGACACACACACACGCTGACTGACACACACACACGCTGACTGACACACACACACGCTGACTGACACACACACACGCTGGCTGACACACACACACGCTGGCTGACACACACACACGCTGACTGACACACACACACGCTGACTGACACACACACACGCTGACTGACACACACACACGCTGACTGACACACACACACGCTGACTGACACACACACACGCTGGCTGACACACACACACGCTGACTGACACACACACACGCTGACTGACACACACACACGCTGACTGACACACACACACGCTGACTGACACACACACACGCTGACTGACACACACGCTGACACACACACACGCTGACTGACACACACACACGCTGACACACACACACGCTGACTGACACACACGCTGACTGACACACACGCTGACTGACACACACACACGCTGACACACACACACGCTGACACACACACACGCTGACACACACACACGCTGACACACACACACGCTGACACACACACACGCTGACACACACACACGCTGACACACACACACGCTGACACACACACACACGCTGACACACACACACACGCTGACACACACACACACGCTGACACACACACACACGCTGACACACACACACACGCTGACACACACACACGCTGACACACACACACGCTGACTGACACACACACACGCTGACTGACACACACACACGCTGACTGACACACACACACGCTGACTGACACACACACACGCTGACTGACACACACACACGCTGACTGACACACACACACGCTGACTGACACACACAC
>NW_027590934.1:7500-10000 GCF_964213995.1 Mustelus asterias
CACACACGCTGACACACACACACACGCTGACACACACACACACGCTGACACACACACACACGCTGACACTCACACACACGCTGACACTCACACACACGCTGACACTCACACACACGCTGACACTCACACACACGCTGACACTCACACACACGCTGACACTCACACACACGCTGACACTCACACACACGCTGACACTCACACACACGCTGACACTCACACACACGCTGACACTCACACACACGCTGACACTCACACACACGCTGACACACACACACACTGACACACACAAACTGACACACACAAACTGACACACAAACTCTGACACACACACGCTGACACACACACGCTGACACACACACGCTGACACACACACGCTGACACACACACACGCTGACACACACACACGCTGACACACACACACGCTGACACACACACACGCTGACACACACACACGCTGACACACACACACGCTGACACACACACACGCTGACACACACACACGCTGACACACACACACGCTGACACACACACACGCTGACACACACACACACTGACACACACACACACTGACACACACACACACTGACACACACACAAACTGACACACAAACTGACACACACGCTGACACACACGCTGACACACACACACGCTGACACACACACACGCTGACACACACACACGCTGACACACACACACGCTGACACACACACACGCTGACACACACACACGCTGACACACACACACGCTGACACACACACACGCTGACACACACACACGCTGACACACACGCTGACACACACGCTGACTGACACACACACTGACACACACGCTGACACACACACACGCTGACACACAAACACACTGACTGACACACACGCTGACACACACACACGCTGACACACACACACGCTGACACACACACACGCTGACACACACACACGCTGACACACACACACACGCTGACACACACACACACGCTGACACACACACACACGCTGACACACACACACACGCTGACACACACACACGCTGACACACACACACGCTGACACACACACACACGCTGACACACACACACGCTGACACACACACACGCTGACACACACACACGCTGACACACACACACGCTGACACACACACACACGCTGACACACACACACACGCTGACACACACACGCTGACACACACACACACGCTGACACACACACACACTGACACACACACAAACTGACACACACAAACACACACACACACGCTGACACACACACGCTGACACACACACACACGCTGACACACACACACGCTGACACACACACACACGCTGACACACACACACACGCTGACACACACACACACGCTGACACACACGCTGACACACACACACGCTGACACACACGCACGCTGACACACACGCACGCTGACACACACACACACGCTGACACACACACACACGCTGACACACACACACACGCTGACACACACACACACGCTGACACACACACACACGCTTACACACTCACACACACGCTGACACACACACACACGCTGACACACACACACGCTGACACACACACACACGCTGACACACACACACACGCTGACACACACACACGCTGACACACACACACGCTGACACACACACACACGCTGACACACACACACGCTGCACACACACACGCTGACACACACGCTGACACACACACACACGCTGACACACACACACACGCTGACACACACACACACGCTGACACACACACACGCTGACACACACACACGCTGACACACACACACGCTGACACACACACACGCTGACACACACACACACGCTGACACACACGCTGACACACACACACGCTGACACACACACACGCTGACACACACACACGCTGACACACACACACACGCTGACACACACACACACGCTGACACACACACACACGCTGACACACACACACGCTGACACACACACACGCTGACACACACACACGCTGACACACACACACGCTGACACACACACACGCTGACACACACACACACGCTGACACACACACACACAATGACACACACACACGCTGACACACACACACACGCTGACACACACACACGCTGACACACACACACGCTGACACACACACACACGCTGACACACATACACGCTGACTGACACACACGCTGACACACACACGCTGACACACACACACACGCTGACACACACACACGCTGACACACACACACGCTGACACACACACACGCTGACACACACACACGCTGACAGACAGACACACACGCTGACACACACACGCTGACACACACACACGCTGACACACACACACGCTGACACACACACACACGCTGACACTCACACACACGCTGACACTCACACACACGCTGACACTCACACACACGCTGACACACACACACACGCTCACACACACACACACGCTCACACACACACACACGCTCACACACACACACACGCTCACACACACACACACGCTC
>NW_027590934.1:30000-35000 GCF_964213995.1 Mustelus asterias
CTGACACACACACAGACACACACACACAGACAGACACACACAGACAGACACACACAGACAGACACACACAGACACTGACACACACAGACACACACACAGACACACACACAGACACACACACAGACACACACACAGACACACACACAGACACACGCAGACACACGCAGACACACGCAGACACACACACTGACACACACACTGACACACACACTGACACACACACTGACACACACACTGACACACACACACTGACACACACACACTGACACACACACTGACACACACACGCAGACACACACACACAGACACACACACACAGACACACACACACAGACACACACACAGACACACTGACACACACACACAGACACACACACACAGACACACACACAGACACACACACAGACACACACACACACACTGACACTGACACACACAGACACACACACAGTGACACACACAGACACACACAGACACACACAGACACACACACACACACTGACACTGACACACACAGACACACACACAGTGACACACACAGACACACACAGACACACACAGACACACACAGACACACACACTGACACACACACTGACACACACACTGACACACACACTGACACACACACTGACACACACACTGACACACACACTGACACACACACACAGACACACTCACACTGACACACTCACACTGACACACTCACACTGACACACTCACACTGACACACTCACACTGACACACTCACACAGACACACACACACAGACACACACACACAGACACACACACACAGACACACACACACAGACACACAAACACAGACACACACACACTGACACACACACTGACACACACACACAGACACACACACACAGACACACACACACACTGACATTGACACACTGACACTGACACACACACTGACACTGACACACACACTGACAGTGACACACACAGACAGTGACACACACAGACAGTGACACACACAGACAGTGACACACACAGAGTGACACACACAGACAGTGACACACACAGACACTGACACACGCACACAGACACTGACACACGCACACAGACACTGACACACACACACAGGCACACACACACAGGCACACACACACAGGCACACACACACAGGCACACACACACAGGCACACACACACAGGCACACACACACAGGCACACACACACAGGCACACACACACAGGCACACACACACAGGCACACACACACAGGCACACACACACAGGCACACACACACAGGCACACACACACAGGCACACACACACAGGCACACACACGCTGACACACACACACGCTGACACACACACACGCTGACACACACACACGCTGACACACACACACGCTGACACACACACACGCTGACACACACACACGCTGACACACACACACGCTGACACACACACACGCTGACACACACACACGCTGACACACACACACGCTGACACACACACACGCTGACACACACACACGCTGACACACACACACGCTGACACACACACACGCTGACACACACACACGCTGACACACACACACGCTGACACACACACACGCTGACACACACACACGCTGACACACACACACGCTGACACACACACACGCTGACACACACACACGCTGACACACACACACGCTGACACACACACACGCTGACTGACACACACGCTGACTGACACACACACGCTGACACACACACACGCTGACACACACACACGCTGACACACACACACGCTGACACACACACACGCTGACACACACACACGCTGACACACACACACGCTGACACACACACACACGCTGACACACACACACGCTGACACACACACACGCTGACACACACACACGCTGACACACACACACGCTGACTGACACACACACGCTGACACACACACACACGCTGACACACACACACGCTGACACACACACACGCTGACACACACACACGCTGACTGACACACACACACACGCTGACACACACACACGCTGACTGACACACACGCTGACTGACACACACACACACGCTGACACACACACACGCTGACTGACACACACACACACGCTGACACACACACGCTGACACACACACACGTTGACACACACACACGCTGACACACACACACGCTGACACACACACACGCTGACACACACACACGCAGACACACACACACGCAGACACACACACACGCTGACACACACACACGCTGACACACACACACGCTGACACACACACACGCTGACACACACACACGCTGACACACACACACGCTGACACACACACACGCTGACACACACACACGCTGACACACACACACGCTGACACACACACACGCTGACACACACACACGCTGACACACACACACGCTGACACACACACACGCTGACACACACACACACGCTGACACACACACACACGCTGACACACACACACACGCTGACACACACACACACGCTGACACACACACACGCTGACTGACACACACACACGCTGACTGACACACACACACGCTGACACACACACACGCTGACACACACACACGCTGACACACACACACGCTGACACACACACACGCTGACACACACGCTGACACACACACACGCTGACACACACACACGCTGACACACACACACGCTGACACACACACACACGCTGACACACACACACACGCTGACACACACACACGCTGACACACACACACGCTGACACACACACACGCTGACACACACACACGCTGACACACACACACGCTGACACACACACACGCTGACTGACACACACACGCTGACACACACACACACGCTGCCACACACACACACGCTGCCACACACACACACGCTGCCACACACACATGCTGACACACACACACGCTGACACACACACACGCTGACTGACACACACTCGCTGACACACACACACGCTGACACACACACACGCTGACTGACACACACACACGCTGACTGACACACACACACGCTGACTGACACACACACACGCTGACTGACACACACACACGCTGACTGACACACACACACGCTGACACACACACACGCTGACACACACACACGCTGACACACACACACGCTGACACACACACGCTGACACACACACGCTGACACACACACACGCTGACACACACACACGCTGACACACACACACGCTGACACACACACACGCTGACACACACACACGCTGACACACACACACGCTGACACACACACACGCTGACACACACACACGCTGACACACACACACGCTGACACACACACACGCTGACACACACACACGCTGACACACACACACGCTGACACACACACACGCTGACACACACACACGCTGACTGACACACACGCTGACTGACACACACACGCTGACACACACACACGCTGACACACACACACGCTGACACACACACACGCTGACACACACACACGCTGACACACACACACGCTGACACACACACACGCTGACACACACACACGCTGACACACACACACGCTGACACACACACACGCTGACACACACACACGCTGACACACACACACGCTGACACACACACACGCTGACACACACACACGCTGACTGACACACACACACACGCTGACACACACACACGCTGACTGACACACACACACACGCTGACTGACACACACACACACGCTGACACACACACGCTGACACACACGCTGACACACACACACGCTGACACACACACACGCAGACACACACACACGCAGACACACACACACGCTGACACACACACACGCTGACACACACACACGCTGACACACACACACGCTGACACACACACACGCTGACACACACACACGCTGACACACACACACGCTGACACACACACACGCTGACACACACACACGCTGACACACACACACACGCTGACACACACACACACGCTGACACACACGCTGACACACACACACACGCTGACACACACACACACGCTGACACACACACACGCTGACTGACACACACACACGCTGACACACACACACGCTGACACACACACACGCTGACACACACACACGCTGACACACACACGCTGACACACACACACGCTGACACACACACACGCTGACACACACACACGCTGACACACACACACGCTGACACACACACACGCTGACACACACACACGCTGACACACACACACGCTGACACACACACACGCTGACACACACACACGCTGACACACACACACGCTGACACACACACACGCTGACACACACACACACGCTGACACACACACACACGCTGACACACACACACACGCTGACACACACACACGCTGACACACACACACGCTGACACACACACACGCTGACACACACACACGCTGACACACACACACGCTGACTGACACACACACGCTGACACACACACACACACGCTGCCACACACACACACGCTGCCACACACACATGCTGACACACACACACGCTGACACACACACACGCTGACTGACACACACTCGCTGACACACACACACGCTGACTGACACACACACACGCAGACCCACACACGTAGACTCACACACACGCAGACTCACACACACGCAGACTCACACACACGCAGACACACACACGCAGACACACACACGCAGACACACACACGCAGACACACACACGCAGACACACACACGCAGACACACACACGCAGACACACACACGCAGACACACACACGCAGACACACACACGCAGACACACACACGCAGACACACACACGCAGACACACACGCAGACACACACGCAGACACACACGCAGACACACACGCAGACACACACGCAGACACACACACGCAGACACACAGACACGCACACACAGACACACACACACAGACACACACACACAGACACACACACAGACACACACACACAGAGACAGACACACACACAGACACACACACAGACACTGACACACACAGACAGTGACACACACAGACAGTGACACACACAGACAGTGA
>NW_027590934.1:37500-137500 GCF_964213995.1 Mustelus asterias
CACTGACACACAGACACTGACACACACACAGACACTGACACACACACTGACACTGACACACACACTGACACTGACACACACACTGACACTGACACAGAGACACAGACACACACAGACACAGACACAGACACACACACTGACACACACACTCTCACTGACACACACACTGACACTGACACACACACAGACACACACACACAGACACACACACACAGACACACACACACAGACACACACACACAGACACACACACACAGACACACACACACACACAGACACACACACACACACACACACATACAGACACACACACACTGACACACACACACTGACACACACACACACTGACACACACACACACTGACACACACACACACTGACACACACACTGACACACACACACTGACACACACACACTGACACACACACACACTGACACACACACACACTGACACACACACACTGACACACACACACTGACACACACACACTGACACACACACACTGACACACACACACTGACACACACACACACTGACACACACACACACTGACACACACACACACTGACACACACACACTGACACACACACACTGACACACACACAGACACACACACACAGACACACAGACACACACACACAGACACAGACACACAGACACTGACACACAGACACTGACACACAGACACTGACACACAGACACACACACAGACACAGACACACACACTGACACTGACACACACACTGACACACACACAGACACACACAGACACACACACACAGACACACACACACTGACACACACACACTGACACACACACACTGACACACAGACACTGACACACACACAGACACTGACACACACACAGACACACACACACAGACACACACACACAGACACACACACACAGACACACACACACAGACACACACACACAGACACACACACACACAGACACTGACACACAGACACTGACACACAGACACTGACACACACACACACTGACACACACACACACTGACACACACACACTGACACACACACACTGACACACACACACTGACACACACACACACTGACACACACACACTGACACACACACACTGACACACACACACTGACACACAGACACTGACACACAGACACTGACACACAGACACTGACACACAGACACTGACACACACACACAGACACACACACACAGACACACACACACAGACACTGACACACAGACACTGACACACAGACACTGACACACACAGACACTGAAACACACAGACACTGAAACACACACACTGACACACACACACACTGACACACACACACTGACACACACACACTGACACACACACACTGACACACACACACTGACACACACACACACACTGACACACACACTGACACACACACTGACACACACACACTGACACACACACACAGACACTGACACACAGACACACACACACAGACACTGACACACAGACACTGACACACAGACACTGACACACAGACACTGACACACAGACACTGACACAGACACTGACACAGACACACACAGACACAGACACACACACTGACACACACACTGACACTGACACACACACTGACACTGACACACACACTGACACTGACACACACACTGACACTGACACACACACAGACACACACACACAGACACACACACACCGACACACACACACCGACACACACACACCGACACACACACACCGACACACACACACCGACACACACTCCGACACACACTCCGACACACACACCGACACACACACCGACACACACACCGACACACACACCGACACACACACCGACACACACACACCGACACACACACACCGACACACACACACCGACACACACACACCGACACACACACACCGACACACACACACCGACACACACACCGACACACACACACCGACACACACGCACCGACACACACGCACCGACACACACGCACAGACTCACACGCACAGACTCACACGCACAGACTCACACGCATAGACACAGAGAGGTCCCATATTAATGAATCAGATTGCCCCTCCCTCACTCAGACACTCAGCCAGGGTTAAATATGTAAACCGAGATTCTGCTGGTACAGAGAGCGAGTCAGAAATGTGCAGAATATTCATTCAATATTTATCAGGCAGTGGGACAGAAAGGAATACTCCTGCTTCAGAAAGACAACAATACACAGGCAGGAGAGCTTATATCTCCCCACTCCAACTTCACCAGCTTTCAAACACTTTGTAAAAAACCCAACAGCAGATCGAGATTCTCATCGTAATCACAGCAGGAGAGCGGAGAGGGATAATACACTGGGAATGAGAGATCCCTGTCCGCCTATCATCCCTAATCCCAGAAAATCACCACCCGCACCCCTCTCCCTATCTCAGTGTATCATTCCCTCTCTCTCTCTCCCAATACAAGTGTCCCATTCCCTCTCTCTCTTTTCCAATCTCAGTGTATCATTCTCTCACTCTCCAATCTAAGTGTCTCATTCCCTCTCTCTCTCTATCCAAGTGTATCATTCCCTCTCTCTCTCTCAATCTCAGTATATCATTCCCTCTCTCTCTCTCAATCTAAGTGTCTCATTCCCTCTCTCTCTCTCTATCCAAGTGTATCATTCCCTCTCTCTCTCAATCTCAGTATATCATTCCCTCTCTCTCTCTCTCAATCTAAGTGTCTCATTCCCTCTCTCTCAATCTAAGTGTACCATTCTCTCTCTCTCTCCAATCTAAGTGTATCATTCCCTCACTCTCTCTCTCTCTCCCAATCCAAGTGTCTCATTCTCTCTCTCTCCAATCTCAGTATCTCATTCCCTCTCTCTCTCTCCAACCGAAGTGTATCATTTTCTCTCTCTCCAACCTAAGTGTATCATTCTCTCTCTCTCTCTCTCCAATCTAAGTCTATCATTCCCTCTCTCTCTCTATCCAAGTGTATCATTCCCCCTCTCTCTCAATCTCAGTGTCTCATTCCCTCTCTCTCCCAATCTCAGTGTCTCATTCCCTCTCTCTCTCCCAATCTCAGTGTCTCATTCCCTCTCTCTCCCAATCTGTGTCTCATTCCCTCTCTCTCTCCCAATCTAAGTGTCTCATTCCCTCTCTCTCCCAATCTGTGTCTCATTCCCCCTCTCTCTCCCAATCTCAGTGTCTCATTCCCTCTCTCTCCCAATCTGTGTCTCATTCCCTCTCTCTCCCAATCTCAGTGTCTCATTCCCTCTCTCTCCCAATCTAAGTATCTCATTCCCTCTCTCTCCCAATCTAAGTATCTCATTCCCTCTCTCTCTCCAATCTAAGTTTCTCATTCCGCCTCTCTCTCCAATCTATGTGCATCACTCCCTCTCTCTCAATCTAAGTCTCTCATTCCCTCTCTCTCTATCTCAGTGCATCACTCCCTCCCTCTCTCTATCTCTCAATGTAAGTGTATCATAGAATCATAGAATCCCGACAGTGCAGAAGGAGGCCATTCGGCCCATCGAGTCTGCACCGACCACAATCCCACCCAGGCCCTATCCTATCCCATAACCGTAGCTAGTCCCCCTGACACTAAGGGGCAATTTAGCACGGCCAATCCCCCTAACCCGCACATCTTTGGACTGTGGGAGGAAACCGGAGCACCCGGAGGAAACCCACGCAGACACGGGGAGAATGTGCAGACTCCACACAGACAGTGACCCGAGCTGGGAATCGAACCCGGGTCCCTGGAGCTGTGAGGCAGCAGTGCTAACCACCGTGCTGCCGTGCCGCTCTCCTACTCCCAATCTAAGTGTCTCATTCCCTCTTTCTCTCCCAATCGAAGTGCGTCATTCCCTCTCTCTCTCTCAAAGTGTATCAAAGAACAAAGAAAATTACAGCACAGGAACAGGTCCTTCGGCCCTCCAAGCCTGCACCGACCATGCTGCCCGTCTGAACTAAAACCCCCTCCCCTTCCGGGGACCGTATCCCTCTATTCCCATCCTATTCAGGTATTTGTCAAGACGCTCCTTAAAACTCACTATCGTATCCGCTTCCACTCCCTCCCCCGGCAGCGAGTTCCAGGCACCCACCACCCTCTGTGTCAAAGACTTGCCTCGTACATCTCCTTTAAACCTTGCCCCTCGCACCTTAAACCTGTGCCCCCGAGTAATTGACCCTGGGAAAAAGCTTCTGACTATCCACTCAGTCCATGCCTCTCATAATCTTGTAGACTTCTATCAGGTCTCCCCTCAACCTCCGTCGTTCCAGTGAGAACAAACCAAGTTTCTCCAACCTCTCCTCATAGCTAATGCCCTCCATACCTGGCAACACCCTGGTAAATCTTTTCTGTACCCTCTCCAAAGCCTCCACATCCTTCTGGTAGTGTGGCGACCAGAATTGAACACTATATTCCAAGTGCAGCCTAACTAAGGTTCTATAAAGCTGCAACATGACTTGCCAATTTTTAAACTCAATGCCCTGGCCGATGAAGGCAAGCATGCCGTATGCCTTCTTGACTACCTTCTCCACCTGCGTTGCCACTTTCAGTGACCTGTGTACCTGTACACCCAGATCCCTCTGCCTATCAATACTCCAAAGGGTTCTGCCATTTACTGTATATTTCCTATCTGTATTGGACCTTCCAAAATGCATTACCTCACATTTGTCTGGATTAAACTCCATCTGCCATCTCTCCGCCCAAGTCTCCAACTGATCTATATCCTGCTGTATCCACTGATGGTCCTCATCGCTATCCGCAAATCTACCAACCTTTGTGTCATCCGCAAACTTACTAATCGAACCAATTACATTTTCATCCAAATCATTTATATATATTATCAACAGCAAAGGTCCCAGCACTGATCCCTGAGGAACGCCACTTGTCACAGCCCTCCATTCAGAAACACACCCTTCCACTGCTACCCTCTGTCTCCTTTGACCGAGCCAGTTTTGTATCCACCTTGCCAGCTCACCTCTGATCCCATGCGACTTCACCTTCTGCACCAGTCTGTCCCTGAGGGACCTTGTCAAAGGCCTTACTGAAGTCCATGTAGACAACATCCACTGCCCTACCCTCATCAATCATCTTCGTCACTTCCTCGAAAAACTCGATCAAGTTCGTGAGACACGACCTCCCCTTCACAAAACCATGTTGCCTCTCACTAATACGTCCACTTATTTCCAAGTGGGAATGAAGCCTGTCTCGAAGAATCCTCTCCATTAATTTCCCTACCACTGATGTAAGGCGCAGCAGCCTGTAATTACCTGGATCATTCTTGCTACCCTTCTTAAACAAAGAAACAACATTGGCCATTCTCCAATCCTCTGGGAACTCCCCTGTAGCCAGTGAGGATACAAAGATTTCTCTCCAGGCCCCAGCAATTTCCTCCCTTGCCTCTCTCAGTATTCTGGGGTTTATCCCATCAGGCCCTAGGGACTTGTCTACCTTGATGTTTCTCAAGAACCCCAATACCTCCTCCTTTTTGATCTCAACATGACTCAAACCATCTACACATCCTTTCCCAGACTCATCATCCACCAAGTCCTTCTCTTTGGTGAATACTGACGCAAAGTACTCACTTAATACCTCGCCCATTTCCTCTGGCTCCACGCATAGATTCCCTCCCCTGTCCTTGAGTGGACCAACCCTCTCCCTGGCGACCCTCTTGCTCTTTATTTATGTATAAAAAGCCTTGGGATTTTCCATAATCCTGCTGGCCAATGATTTTTTGGGACTCCTTTTATCCCTCCTTACTCCTTGCTTAAGTTTCTTTCTACTTTCCTTCTATTCCACACTTGCTTCATGTGTTCCCAGCCTCCTAGCTTTGACAAATGCTTCCTTTTTCTCTTTGACTCTCTCTCTCTCTCCCAATCTAAGTGTCTCATTCTCTCTCTCTCTCTCCCAAACTAAGTGTCTCATTCTCTCTCTCTCTCCAATCTAAGTTTCTCATTCCCTCTCTCTCTCCAATCTAAGTTTCTCATTCCCTCTCTCTCTCCCAATCCAAGTTTCTCATTCCCTCTCTCTCTCTCTCTCCCAATCTGAGTGTCTCATTCTCTCTCTCTCTCCCAATCTGAGTGTCTCATTCTCTCTCTCTCTCTCCCAGTCCAAATGTACCATTCTCTCTCTCTCTCCCAATCTAAGTGTCTCATTCTCTCTCTCCCAATCTAAGTGTCTCATTCTCTCTTTCTCCAATCTAAGTGTCTTATTCCCTCTCTCTCCCAATCTAAGTGTATCTTTCTCTCTCCCTCTCCCAATCAAAGTGTCTCATTCTCTCTCTCTCAATCGAAGTGTCTCATTCCCTCTCTCCCTCCCAATCTAAGTGTATCTTTCTCTCTCCCTCTCTCTCTCCCAATCTGAGTGTCTCATTCCCTCTCTCTCCAATCTAAATGTACCATTTTCTCTCTCTCTCTCCTAATCTAAGTGTCTCATTCTCTCTCTCTCTCTCCAATTTAAGTGTCTTATTCCCTCTCTCTCTCTCCCAATCTGTGTCTCATTCTCACTCTTTCTCCCAATCGAAGTGTCTCATTCTCTCTCTCTCAATCAAAGCGTCTCATTCCCTCTCTCTCTCAATCAAAGTGTCTCATTCCCTCTCTCTCTCAATCAAAGTGTCTAATTCCCTCAATCGAAGTGTCTCATTCCCTCTCTCCCTCCCAATCTAAGTGTATCTTTCTCTCTCCCTCTCTCTCTCCCAATCTGAGTGTCTCATTCCCTCTCTCTCTCAATCAAAGTGTCTCATTCCCTCTCTCTCTCAATCAAAGTGTCTAATTCCCTCAATCGAAGTGTCTCATTCCCTCTCTCCCTCCCAATCTAAGTGTATCTTTCTCTCTCCCTCTCTCTCTCCCAATCTGAGTGTCTCATTCCCTCTCTCTCTCTCCAATCTAAATGTACCATTCTCTCTCTCTCTCTCTCTCCTAATCTAAGTGTCTCATTCCCTCTCTCTCCAATCTAAATGTATCATTCTCTGTCTCTATCTAAATGTCTCATTCCCTCTCTCTCTCCCAATCTAAGTGTCTCATTCCCCCTCTCACACACACAATCTAAGTCTCCCCTCCCCTCCTCTCTCTCTCTCTCCCAATCTAACTGTATCATCCCCTCCCCTCCTCTCTCTCTCTCTCTCAGACACTTTCTCTGAATAGGAGGAGGAAGCTTTCTCTCTGTGTGGAAATGCTGAAGCTTTGTACTTACTGTGGGTTGCTGCTATTCCAATGCACCGAGTGTCTATTGCAGAGAGCGTATCCGCACAGGACGAGCAGAAAACACGACAAAGTCAGCGCTCCAGACATACTGGGGTTTGGCAAAATTCTCCCTCTGTCTTTCTCCCAGGGAAAAGAAAGCACAACAAAGCAAAAATATTGTCCCAGTCGCCTGTGTGTGGTGTGGATAGAGACACACACAGTGAGAGAAGGCTGTATAATCCAGGAATTCCCCCTTCCCCTCTCTGCAACAGACAACTAACACAACGCCTGAAACTGACTGCTGCTAGCAGCACAGGCGCGCCCCCGACGCTCTGCTGCGCGCCCCCGCGGGCTGGCCAGGCGCGTGCACGAGGCTGGGGCGCCTCCTGCGCGCTCCCGGCAGCCCAACTCTGGAGGAATGAGTCAGAGAGAGAGACAGACACCCACACACAGAGACACATTTCACCCTGTATCTCTCTCTGTGTTAAATCTCTCTCCCTCCTTCTGACCTGCACCTGTCCCAGGTGAACTCACCTGCCTCTCCCACACCCCACCCACATGCACCCACACCCCACCCACACACACACCCCCACCCCACATACTCACCCCCACACACACCCCCCACATGCACCCACACCCCACCCACACACACACCCCACATACTCACCCCCACACACCCCCACCCCACACCCACACACACCCACATACACCCACATACACACACCCACACACCCCCACCCCACACACCCCCACACACACACACCCACATACACCCACACCCCACCCACACACACACACACCCCCACCCCACATACTCACCCCCACCCCCCCCCACCCCCCACACACCCCCCACATGCACCCACACCCCACCCACACACACACCCCACATACTCACCCCCACACACCCCCACCCCACACCCACACACACCCACATACACCCACATACACACACCCCCACCCCACACACCCCCACACACACACACCCACATACACCCACATACACACACACACCCCACCCACACACCCCCACCCCACATACTCACCCCCACAAACCCCCACCCCACACACCCCCACACACACACACCCACATACATACACACACCCATCCACACACACCCACATACACCCACATACACACCTACACACACCCACATACACACACCCACACACACCCACATACACCCCCACACCCCCACATACACACACACACACACCCACACACACCCACATACACCCACATACACACCCACACACACACCCACATACACACACACACACCCACATACACCCACACACCCACACACACACCCAGACATATAGACACATTTCACCCTGTATCTCTCTCTGTGTTAAATCTCTCTCCCTCCTTCTGATCTGTACCTGTCCCAGGATGAGTTCACCTGCCTCTCCCACCCACACACCCAACCACACACACACCCACACCCACACACACTTACACACACACACTCACACACACATACCCACACACCCACACACACACACACCCACATACACACACACACACTCACACACACACACCCACATACACCCACACACACACACACATACACACACACACACATGCACACACACACCCACCCACACACACACCCACATACACACACCCACCCACACACACACCCACATACACACCCACACACCCACACACACCTACACTCACACACACACTCACACACATACACCCACATACACACACCCACATACACACACACACACACACCCACATACACACACACACACACACACCCACGCACACACACCCACACACACCTACACACACACACACACACCCACGCACACACACCCACACACACACACACACACACCCACATACACACACCCACCCACCCACACACACACACACACACCCACCCACCCACACACACACACACACACACACACATATAGTCACATTTCACCCTGTATCTCTCTGTGTTAAATCTCTCTCCCTCCTTCTGACCTGCACCTGTCCCAGGGGGAGCTCACCAGTCTCTACACCCCCACCACCCCCCACCGCCCCCCCAACACACACACACACACACAGGTCACAGAGGCCCTTCGGCCCAACTTGGGTCCATGCCACCCCTTTACTTTCCTTAACCACTCCAAATCATCGGTTAGCACTGCTGCCTCACAGCGCCAGGGTCCCGGGTTCGATTCCCGGCTCGGGTCACTGTCTGTGCGGAGTTTGCACGTTCTCCCGGTGTCTGCGTGGGTTTCCTCCGGGTGCTCCGGTTTCCTCCCACACTCCAAAGACGTGCTGGTTAGGGTGGATTTTTGATTTATTATTGTCACATGTATTGCCAATGAAAAGTATTGTTTCTTGTGCGCTATACAGACAAAACATACCGAACATAGAGTACATAGATTTGATTTATTATTGTCACATGTATTGGGATACAGTGAAAAGTATTATTTTTTGCGGCACTCCCTCAGCACTGACCCTCCCACAGTGCGGCGCTCCCTCAGCACTGACCCTCCCACAGTGCGGCGCTCCCTCAGCACTGACCCTCCCACAGTGCGGCACCCCCTCAGCACTGACCCTCCCACAGTGCGGCGCTCCCTCAGCACTGACCCTCCCACAGTGCGGCGCTCCCTCAGCACCGACCCTCCCACAGTGCGGCACTCCCTCAGCACCGACCCTCCCACAGTGCGGCGCTCCCTCAGCACCGACCCTCCCACAGTGCGGCACTCCCTCAGCACTGACCCTCCCACAGTGCGGCGCTCCCTCAGCAACGACCCTCCAACAGCGCAGCGCTCCCTCAGCACTGACCCTCCCACAGTGCGGCGCTCCCTCAGCACCGACCCTCCCACAGTGCGGCGCTCCCTCAGCACCGACCCTCCCACAGTGTGGCACTCCCTCAGCACTGACCCTCCCACAGTGCGGCGCTTCCTCAGCACTGACCCTCCCACAGTGCGGTGCTCCCTCAGCACTGACCCTCCCACACTGCGGCACTCCCTCAGCACTGACTCTCCCACAGTGCGGCGCTCCCTCAGCACCGACCCTCCCACAGCGCAGCGCTCCCTCAGCACTGACCCTTCCACAGTGCGGCGCTCCCTCAGCACCGATCCTTCCACAGTGCGGCGCTCCCTCAGCACCGACCCTCCCACAGTGCGGCGCTCCCTCAGCACTGACCCTCCCACAGTGCGGCGCTCCCTCAGCACTGACCCTCCCACAGTGCGGAGCTCCCTCAGCACCGACCCTCCCACAGTGCGGCACTTCCTCAGCACTGACCCTCCCACAGTGCGGCGCTCCCTCAGCACTGACCCTCCCACAGTGCGGCGCTCCCTCAGCACTGACCCTCCCACAGTGCGGCACTCCCTCAGCAGTGACTCTCCCACAGTGCGGCGCTCCCTCAGCACTGACCCTCCCACAGTGCGGCGCTCTGTTCTCCTGAAGGCTGGGTAGTTTGCTGCGGACAATGGTCTGTTTGAGGTTGTGCGGTTGTTTGAAGGCAAGAAGTGGGGGTGTGGGGATGGCCTTGATCACTGTTCTCCTTCAGGAGTTTCACTGGCTGTCTTGTCTGGAGACAATACACATCTTTTTAACCTGTCTTGATGCTCTCTCCACTCCCATTGTTTTGTTTCTTAAAGACTGGATTAGTTGTAAGTATTCGCATTCCAACCATTATTCATGTAAATTGAGTCTGTGTCTTATAAGTTCTGTTTGTGAACAGAATTCCCACTCACCTGAAGAAGGGGCTCAGAGCCTCGAAAGCTTGTGTGGCTTTTGCTACCAAATAAACCTGTTGGACTTTAACCTGGTGTTGTTAAACTTCTTACTGTGTTTACCCCAGTCCAACGCCGGCATCTCCACATCACTCCTTCAGGAGAACAGTGACCATGACACCACACAACCCTGCCACAGCAACCTCTGCAAGACGTGCCGGATCATCGACACAGATGCCATCATCTCACGTGAGAACACCATCCACCAGGTACACGGTACATACTCTTGCAACTCGGCCAATGTTGTCTACCTGATACGCTGCAGGAAAGGATGTCCCGAGGCATGGTACATTGGGGAAACCATGCAGACGCTACGACAACGGATGAATGAACACCGCTCGACAATCACCAGGCAAGACTGTTCTCTTCCTGTTGGGGAGCACTTCAGCGGTCACGGGCATTCGGCCTCTGATATTCGGGTAAGCGTTCTCCAAGGCGGCCTTCGCGACACACGACAGCGCAGAGTCGCTGAGCAGAAACTGATAGCCAAGTTCCGCACACACGAGGACGGCCTCAACCGGGATATTGGGTTTATGTCACACTATTTGTAACTCCCACAGTTGCGTGGACCTGCAGAGTTTCACTGGCTGTCTTGTCTGGAGACAATACACATCTTTTTAGCCTGTCTTGATGCTCTCTCCACTCACATTGTTTTGTTTCTTAAAGACTTGATTAGTTGTAAGTATTCGCATTCCAACCATTATTCATGTAAATTGAGTCTGTGTCTTTATAAACTCTGTTTGTGAACAGAATTCCCACTCACCTGAAGAAGGGGCTTAGAGCTTCGAAAGCTTGTGTGGCTTTTGCTACCAAATAAACCTGTTGGACTTTAACCTGGTGTTGTTAAACTTCTAACTGTACAGAGTCACTGATTATTCAGCAGGGTAATGATCACTCACTGTGTAACTGTACAGAGTCACTGTTTATTCAGCAGGGTAAGGATTACTCACTGTGTAACTGTACAGAGACACTGTTTATTCAGCAGGGTAAGGATTACTCACTGTGTAACTGTACAGAGACACTGTTTATTCAGCAGGGTAAGGATTACTCACTGTGTAACTGTACAGAGACACTGTTTATTCAGCAGGGTAAGGATCACTCACTGTGTAACTGTACAGAGACACTGTTTATTCAGCAGGGTAAGGATTACTCACTGTGTAACTGTACAGAGACACTGTTTATTCAGCAGGGTAAGGATCACTCACTGTGTAACTGTACAGAGTCACTGTGTATTCAGCAGGGGAAGGATCACTCACTGTGTAACTGTACAGAGTCACTGTTTATTCAGCAGGGTAAGGGTCACTCACTGTGTAACTGTACAGAGTCACTGTTTATTCAGCAGGGTAAGGATCACTCACTGTGTAACTGTACAGAGTCACTGTTTATTCAGCAGGGTAAGGATCGCTCACTGTGTAACTGTACAGAGTCACTGTTTATTCAGCAGGGTAAGGGTCACTCACTGTGTAACTGTACAGAGTCACTGTTTATTCAGCAGGGTAAGGGTCACTCACTGTGTAACTGTACAGAGTCACTGTTTATTCAGCAGGGTAAGGATCACTCACTGTGTAACTGTACAGAGTCACTGTTTATTCAGCAGGGTAAGGATCACTCACTGTGTAACTGTACCAGAGTCACTGTTTATTCAGCAGGGTAAGGATCACTCACTGTGTAACTGTACAGAGTCACTGTTTATTCAGCAGGGTAAGGATCACTCACTGTGTAGCTGTACAGAGTCACTGTTTATTCAGCAGGGTCAGGATCACTCACTGTGTAACTGTACAGAGTCACTGTTTATTCAGCAGGGTAAGGATCACTCACTGTAACTGTACAGAGTCACTGTTTATTCAGCAGGGTAAGGATCACTCACTGTGTAACTGTACAGAGACACTGTTTATTCAGCAGGGTAAGGATCACTCACTGTGTAACTGTACAGAGTCACTGTTTATTCAGCAGGGTCAGGATCACTCACTGTGTAACTGTACAGAGTCACTGTTTATTCAGCAGGGTAAGGATCACTCACTGTGTAACTGTACAGAGTCACTGTTTATTCAGCAGGGTCAGGATCAGTCACTGTGTAACTGTACAGAGTCACTGTTTATTCAGCAGGGTAAGGATCACTCACTGTGTAACTGTACAGAGTCACTGTTTATTCAGCAGGGTAAGGGTCACTCACTGTGTAACTGTACAGAGTCACTGTTTATTCAGCAGGGTAAGGATCACTCACTGTGTAACTGTACAGAGTCACTGTTTATTCAGCAGGGTAAGGATCACTCACTGTGTAACTGTACAGAGTCACTGTTTATTCAGCAGGGTAAGGATCTCTCACTGTCTCAGGATCACTCATTGCGTAACGATATCGAGTCACTGTTTTGCAGCCTGTTAGGGGTTACTAGCTATGTGAGTGCTCTTTTCCTAACTCCTGCTGTGTCTGGTTGCTGTGTCACAGCAGGACAATGTGTTAAATCCTTTTCTAATCAAGGAAAGGATAGACTGAACATTCTTACGATGTTCTCGATGGGAGATTTGGGAATCAAACAGACAATCTGACAAGTTCCCCTCCATTCCGAGCTGGCCTTTTACTGCTCCCTTGCTCTGTGTCTCACTGCTCGCAGTTCTTTACGGGCTTTTGGCAGAACATCACACAAGCAATTCGCGGAATATTGTTGGGGAAATTTCTACATTCTCAACCACACTGTGTTCATGACAGTGTAGAGGGAGCTTTACTCTGTATCTAACCCCGTGCTGTACCTGTCCTGGGAGTGTTTGATGGGGGACAGTGTAGAGGGAGCTTTACTCTGTATCTAACCCCGTGCTGTCCCTGTCCTGGGAGTGTTTGATGGGGGACAGTGTAGAGGGAGCTTTACTCTGTATCTAACCCCGTGCTGTCCCTGTCCTGGGAGTGTTTGATGGGGACAGTGGAGAGGGAGCTTTACTCTGTATCTAACCCCATGCTGTACCAGTCCTGGGAGTGTTTGATGGGGACAGTGTAGAGGGAGCTTTACTGTGTATCTAACCCCGTGCTGTACCTGTCCTGGGAGTGTTTGATGGGGACAGTGTAGAGGGAGCTTTACTCTGCATCTAACCCCGTGCTGTACCTGTCCTGGGAGTGTTTGATGGGGACAGTGGAGAGGGAGCTTTACTCTGTATCTAACCCCGTGCTGTACCTGTCCTGGGAGTGTTTGATGGGGACAGTGTAGAGGGAGCTTTACTCTGTATCTAACGCCGTGCTGTACCTGTCCTGGGAGTGTTTGATGGGGACAGTGGAGAGGGAGCTTTACTCTGTATCTAACCCCGTGCTGTATCTGTCCTGGGAGTGTTTAATGGGGACAGTGTAGAGGGAGCTTTACACTGTATCTAACCCCGTGCTGTATCTGTCCTGGGAGTGTTTGATGGGGACAGTGCAGAGGGAGCTTTACTCTGTATCTAACCCCGTGCTGTATCTGTCCTGGGAGTGTTTGATGGGGGACAGTTTAGAGGGAGCTTTACTCTGTATCTAACCCCGTGCTGTACCTGTCCTGGGAGTGTTTGATGGGGACAGTGTAGAGGGAGCTTTACTCTGTATCTAACCCCGTGCTGGACCTGTCCTGGGAATGTTTGATGGGGGACAGTGTAGAGGGAGCTTTACTCTGTATCTAACCCTGTGCTGTACCTGTCCTGGGAGTGTTTGATGGGGGACAGTGTAGAGGGAGCTTTACTCTGTATCGAACCCCGTGCTGTACCTGTCCTGGGAGTGTTTGATGGGGGACAGTGTAGAGGGAGCTTTACTCTGTATCGAACCCCGTGCTGTACCTGTCCTGGGAGTGTTTGATGTGGACAGTGTAGAGGGAGCTTTACTCTGTATCTAACCCCGTGCTGTACCTATCCTGGGAGTGTTTGATGGGGGACAGTGTAGAGGGAGCTTTACTCTGTATCTATCCCCGTGCTGTACCTATCCTGGGAGTGTTTGATGGGGACCGTGTAGAGGGAGGTTTACTCTGTATCTAACCACGTGTTGTACCTGTCCTGGGAGTGTTTGATGGGGACAGTGTAGAGGGAGCTTTACTCTGTACCTAACCCCATGTTGTACCTGTCCTGGGAGTGTTCGATCGGGGACAGTGGAGAGGAATCTTTACTCTGTATCTAACCCCGTGCTGCACCTGTCCTGGGAGTGTCTGATGGGGGACAGTGTAGAGGGAGCTTTACTCTGAATCCAACCCCGTGCGGTACCTGTCCTGGGAATGTTTGATGGGGACAGTGTAGAGGGAGCTTTATTCTGTATCTAACGCCGTGCTGCACCTGTCCTGGGAGTGTTTGATGGGGACAGTGGAGAGGGAGCTTTACTCTGTATCTAACCCCGTGCTGTACCTGTCCTGGGAGTGTTTGATGGGGACAGTGTAGAGGGAGCTTTACTCTGTATCTAACGCTGTGCTGTACCTGTCCTGGGAGTGTTTGATGGGGACAGTGGAGAGGGAGCTTTACTCTGTATCTAACCCCGTGCTGTATCTGTCCTGGGAGTGTTTAATGGGGACAGTGTAGAGGGAGCTTTGCACTGTATCTAACCCCGTGCTGTATCTGTCCTGGGAGTGTTTGATGGGGACAGTGCAGAGGGAGCTTTACTCTGTATCTAACCCCGTGCTGTATCTGTCCTGGGAGTGTTTGATGGGGGACAGTTTAGAGGGAGCTTTACTCTGTATCTAACCCCGTGCTGTACCTGTCCTGGGAGTGTTTGATGGGGACAGTGTAGAGGGAGCTTTACTCTGTATCTAACCCCGTGCTGTACCTGTCCTGGGAATGTTTGATGGGGGACAGTGTAGAGGGAGCTTTACTCTGTATCTAACCCTGTGCTGTACCTGTCCTGGGAGTGTTTGATGGGGGACAGTGTAGAGGGAGCTTTACTCTGTATCGAACCCCGTGCTGTACCTGTCCTGGGAGTGTTTCATGGGGGACAGTGTAGAGGGAGCTTTACTCTGTATCGAACCCTGTGCTGTACCTGTCCTGGGAGTGTTTGATGTGGACAGTGTAGAGGGAGCTTTACTCTGTATCTAACCCCGTGCTGTACCTATCCTGGGAGTGTTTGATGGGGGACAGTGTAGAGGGAGCTTTACTCTGTATCTATCCCCGTGCTGTACCTATCCTGGGAGTGTTTGATGGGGACCGTGTAGAGGGAGGTTTACTCTGTATCTAACCACGTGTTGTACCTGTCCTGGGAGTGTTTGATGGGGACAGTGTAGAGGGAGCTTTACTCTGTACCTAACCCCATGTTGTACCTGTCCTGGGAGTGTTTGATCGGGGACAGTGGAGAGGAATCTTTACTCTGTATCTAACCCCGTGCTGCACCTGTCCTGGGAGTGTCTGATGGGGGACAGTGTAGAGGGAGCTTTACTCTGAATCCAACCCCGTGCGGTACCTGTCCTGGGAATGTTTGATGGGGACAGTGTAGAGGGAGCTTTATTCTGTATCTAACCCCGTGCTGTATCTGTCCTGGGAGTGTTTGATGGGGACAGTGTAGAGGGAGCTTTACTCTGTATCTAACCCCGTGCTGTACCTGTCCTGGGAGTGTTTGATGGGGACAGTGTAGAGGGAGCTTTACTCTGTATCTAACCCCGTGCTGTACCTGTCCTGGGAGTGTTTGATGGGGACAGTGTAGAGGGAGCTTTACTCTGTATCTAACCCCGTGCTGTATCTGTCCTGGGAGTGTTTGATGGGGGACAGTGTAGAGGAATCTTTACTCTGTATCTAACCGCGTGCTGCACCTGTCCTGGGAGTGTTTGATGGGGACAGTGTAGAGGGAGGTTTACTCTGTATCTAACCACGTGTTGTACCTGTCCTGGGAGTGTTTGATGGGGACAGTGTAGAGGGAGCTTTACTCTGTACCTAACCCCATGTTGTACCTGTCCTGGGAGTGTTTGATCGGGGACAGTGTAGAGGAATCTTTACTCTGTATCTAACCCCGTGCTGCACCTGTCCTGGGAGTGTTTGATGGGGGACAGTGCAGAGGAATCTTTACTCTGTATCTAACCCCGTGCTGCACCTGTCCTGGGAGTGTTTGATGGGGGACAGTGTAGAGGGAGCTTTACTCTGTATCTAACCCCGTGCTGTACCTGTCCTGGGAGTGTTTGATCGGGGACAGTGCAGAGGAATCTTTACTCTGTATCTAACCCCGTGCTGCACCTGTCCTGGGAGTGTTTGATGAGGGACAGTGCAGAGGGAGCTTTACTCTGTATCGAACCCCGTGCTGTACCTGTCCTGGGAGTGTTTGATGGGGGACAGTGTCGAGGGAGCTTTACTCTGTATTTAACCCCGTGCTGTACCTGTCCTGGGAGTGTTTGATGGGGGACAGTGTCGAGGGAGCTTTACTCTGTACTTAACCCCGTGCTGTGCCTGTCCTGGGAGTGTTTGATGGGGGCACAGTGTAGAGGGAGTTTTACTCTGTATCTAACCCCGTGCTGTCCCTGTCCTGGGAGTGTTTGATGGGGACAGTGTAGAGGGAGCTTTACTCTGTATCTAACCCCGTGCTGTACCTGTCCTGGGAGTGTTTGATGGGGGACAGTGTAGAGGGAGCTTTACTCTGTATCTAACCCCGTGCTGTACCTGTCCTGGGAGTGTTTGATGGGGGACAGTGTCGAGGGAGCTTTACTCTGTATTTAACCCCGTGCTGTACCTGTCCTGGGAGTGTTTGATGGGGGACAGTGTCGAGGGAGCTTTACTCTGTACTTAACCCCGTGCTGTGCCTGTCCTGGGAGTGTTTGATGGGGGCACAGTGTAGAGGGAGTTTTACTCTGTATCTAACCCCGTGCTGTCCCTGTCCTGGGAGTGTTTGATGGGGACAGTGTAGAGGGAGCTTTACTCTGTATCTAACCCCGTGCTGTACCTGTCCTGGGAGTGTTTGATGGGGGACAGTGTAGAGGGATCTTTACTCTGTATCCAACCCCGTGCGGTACCTGTCCTGGGAATGTTTGATGGGGACAGTGTAGAGGGAGCTGTATTCTGTATCTAACCCCGTGCTGTATCTGTCCTGGGAGTGTTTGATGGGGACAGTGTAGAGGGAGCTTTACTCTGTATCTAACCCCGTGCTGTACCTGTCCTGGGAGTGTTTGATGGGGACAGTGTAGAGGAATCTTTACTCTGTATCTAACCCCGTGCTGCACCTGTCCTGGGAGTGTTTGATGAGGGACAGTGCAGAGGGAGCTTTACTCTGTATCTAACGCCGTGCTGTCCCTGTCCTGGGAGTGTTTGATGGGGACAGTGTAGAGGGAGCTTTACTCTGTATCTAACCCCGTGCTGTACCTGTCCTGGGAATGTTTGATGGGGACAGTGTAGAGGGAGCTTTACGCTGTATCTAACCCCGTGCTGTACCTGTCCTGGGAGTGTTTGATGGGGACAGTGTAGAGGGAGCTTTACTCTGTATTTAACCCCGTGCTGTCCCTGTCCTGGGAGTGTTTGATGGGGACAGTGTAGAGGGAGCTTTACTCTGTATCTAACCCCGTGCTCTATCTGCCCTGGGAGTGTTTGATGGGGACAGTGTAGAGGGAGCTTTAGTCTGTATCTAACCCCGTGCTGTACCTGTCCTGGGAGTGTTTGATGGGGACAGTGTAGAGGGAGCTTTACTCTGTCTCTAACCCCGTGCTGTACCTGTCCTGGGAGTGTTTGATGGGGACAGTGCAGAGGGAGCTTTACTCTGTATCTAACCCCGTGCCGTACCTCTCCTGGGAGTGTTTGATGGGGACAGTGTAGAGGGAGCTTTACTCTGTCTCTAACCCCGTGCTGTACCTGTCCTGGGAGTGTTTGATGGGGACAGTGTAGAGGGAGCTTTAGTCTGTATCTAACCCCGTGCTGTACCTGTCCTGGGAGTGTTTGATGGGGGACAGTGTAGAGGGAGCTTTACTCTGTATCCAACCCCGTGCTGTACCTGTCCTGGGAGTGTTTGATGGGGACAGTGTAGAGGGAGCTTTACTCTGTACCTAACCCCGTGTTGTACCTGTCCTGGGAGTGTTTGATCGGGGTCAGTGCAGAGGAATCTTTACTCTGTATCTAACCCCGTGCTGCACCTGTCCTGGGAGTGTTTGATGGGGACAGTGTAGAGGGAGCTTTACTCTGTATCTAACCCCGTGCTGTATCTGTCCTGGGAGTGTTTGATGGGGACAGTGCAGAGGGAGCTTTACTCTGTATCTAACCCCGTGCTGTACCTGTCCTGGGAGTGTTTGATGGGGACAGTGTAGAGGGAGCTTTACTCTGTATCTAACCCCGTGCTGTATCTGTCCTGGGAGTGTTTGATGAGGGACAGTGCAGAGGGAGCTTTACTCTGTATCTAACCCCGTGCTGTACCTGTCCTGGGAGTGTTTGATGGGGGACAGTGTCGAGGGAGCTTTACTCTGTATTTAACCCCGTGCTGTCCCTGTCCTGGGAGTGTTTGATGGGGACAGTGTAGAGGGAGCTTTAGTCTGTATCTAACCCCGTGCTGTACCGGTCCTGGGAGTGTTTGATGGGGACAGTGTAGAGGGAGCTTTACTCTGTCTCTAACCCCGTGCTGTACCTGTCCTGGGAGTGTTTGATGGGGACAGTGTAGAGGGAGGTTTACTCTGTATCTAACCAAGTGTTGTACCTGCCCTGGGTGCGTTTGATGGGGACTGTGTAGAGGGAGCTTTACTCTGTTCCTAACCTCGTGCTGTACCTGTCCTGGGAGTGTTTGATGGGGACAGTGTAGAGGGAGGTTTACTCTGTATCTAACCCCGTGTTGTACCTGTCCTGGGATTGTTTGATGGGGACAGTGTAGAGGGAGCTTTACTCTGTACCTAACCCCGTGTTGTACCTGTCCTGGGAGTGTTTGATCGGGGTCAGTGCAGAGGACTCTTTACTCTGTATCTAACCCCGTGCTGCACCTTTCCTGGGAGTGTTTGATGAGGGACAGTGTAGAGGGAGCTTTCCGCTGTATCTAACCCCGTGCTGTACCTGTCCTGGGAGTGTTGAAGGGGACAGTGTAGAGGGAGTTTACTCTGTATCTAACCCCGTGCTGTACCTCTCCTGGGAGTGTTTGATGGAGACAGTGCAGAGGGAGCTTTACTCTGTATCTAACCCCGTGCTGTATCTGTCCTGCGAGTGTTTGATGGGGACAGTGTAGAGGGAGCTTTACTCTGTATCTAACCCCGTGCTGTATCTGTCCTGGGAGTGTTTGATGGGGACACTGTAGAGGGAGCTTTACTCTGTATCTAACCCCGTGCTGTACCTGTCCTGGGAGTGTTTGATGGGGGCAGTGTAGAGGGAGCTTTACTCTGTATCTAACCCCGTGCTGCACCTGTCCTGGGAGTGTTTGATGAGGGACAGTGCAGAGGGAGCTTTACTCTGTATCGAACCCCGTGCTGTACCTGTCCTGGGAGTGTTTGATGGGGGACAGTGTCGAGGGAGCTTTACTCTGTATTTAACCCCGTGCTGTACCTGTCCTGGGAGTGTTTGATGGGGGACAGTGTCGAGGGAGCTTTACTCTGTACTTAACCCCGTGCTGTGCCTGTCCTGGGAGTGTTTGATGGGGGCACAGTGTAGAGGGAGTTTTACTCTGTATCTAACCCCGTGCTGTCCCTGTCCTGGGAGTGTTTGATGGGGACAGTGTAGAGGGAGCTTTACTCTGTATCTAACCCCGTGCTGTACCTGTCCTGGGAGTGTTTGATGGGGGACAGTGTAGAGGGAGCTTTACTCTGTATCTAACCCCGTGCTGTACCTGTCCTGGGAGTGTTTGATGGGGGACAGTGTCGAGGGAGCTTTACTCTGTATTTAACCCCGTGCTGTACCTGTCCTGGGAGTGTTTGATGGGGGACAGTGTCGAGGGAGCTTTACTCTGTACTTAACCCCGTGCTGTGCCTGTCCTGGGAGTGTTTGATGGGGGCACAGTGTAGAGGGAGTTTTACTCTGTATCTAACCCCGTGCTGTCCCTGTCCTGGGAGTGTTTGATGGGGACAGTGTAGAGGGAGCTTTACTCTGTATCTAACCCCGTGCTGTACCTGTCCTGGGAGTGTTTGATGGGGGACAGTGTAGAGGGAGCTTTACTCTGTATCCAACCCCGTGCGGTACCTGTCCTGGGAATGTTTGATGGGGACAGTGTAGAGGGAGCTGTATTCTGTATCTAACCCCGTGCTGTATCTGTCCTGGGAGTGTTTGATGGGGACAGTGTAGAGGGAGCTTTACTCTGTATCTAACCCCGTGCTGTACCTGTCCTGGGAGTGTTTGATGGGGACAGTGTAGAGGAATCTTTACTCTGTATCTAACCCCGTGCTGCACCTGTCCTGGGAGTGTTTGATGAGGGACAGTGCAGAGGGAGCTTTACTCTGTATCTAACGCCGTGCTGTCCCTGTCCTGGGAGTGTTTGATGGGGACAGTGTAGAGGGAGCTTTACTCTGTATCTAACCCCATGCTCTATCTGCCCTGGGAGTGTTTGATGGGGACAGTGTCGAGGGAGCTTTAGTCTGTATCTAACCCCGTGCTGTACCTGTCCTGGGAGTGTTTGATGGGGGACAGTGTAGAGGGAGCTTTACTCTGTATCTAACCCCGTGCCGTACCTGTCCTGGGAGTGTTTGATGGGGACAGTGTAGAGGGAGCTTTACTCTGTCTCTAACCCCGTGCTGTATCTGTCCTGGGAGTGTTTGATGGGGACAGTGCAGAGGGAGCTTTACTCTGTATCTAACCCCGTGCCGTACCTGTCCTGGGAGTGTTTGATGGGGACAGTGTAGAGGGAGCTTTACTCTGTCTCTAACCCCGTGCTGTACCTGTCCTGGGAGTGTTTGATGGGGACAGTGTAGAGGGAGCTTTAGTCTGTATCTAACCCCGTGCTGTACCTGTCCTGGGAGTGTTTGATGGGGGACAGTGTAGAGGGAGCTTTACTCTGTATCCAACCCCGTGCTGTACCTGTCCTGGGAGTGTTTGATGGGGACAGTGTAGAGGGAGCTTTACTCTGTACCTAACCCCGTGTTGTACCTGTCCTGGGAGTGTTTGATCGGGGTCAGTGCAGAGGAATCTTTACTCTGTATCTAACCCCGTGCTGCACCTGTCCTGGGAGTGTTTGATGGGGACAGTGTAGAGGGAGCTTTACTCTGTATCTAACCCCGTGCTGTATCTGTCCTGGGAGTGTTTGATGGGGACAGTGCAGAGGGAGCTTTACTCTGTATCTAACCCCGTGCTGTACCTGTCCTGGGAGTGTTTGATGGGGACAGTGTAGAGGGAGCTTTACTCTGTATCTAACCCCGTGCTGTATCTGTCCTGGGAGTGTTTGATGAGGGACAGTGCAGAGGGAGCTTTACTCTGTATCTAACCCCGTGCTGTACCTGTCCTGGGAGTGTTTGATGGGGGACAGTGTCAAGGGAGCTTTACTCTGTATTTAACCCCGTGCTGTCCCTGTCCTGGGAGTGTTTGATGGGGACAGTGTAGAGGGAGCTTTAGTCTGTATCTAACCCCGTGCTGTACCTGTCCTGGGAGTGTTTGATGGGGACAGTGTAGAGGGAGCTTTACTCTGTCTCTAACCCCGTGCTGTACCTGTCCTGGGAGTGTTTGATGGGGACAGTGTAGAGGGAGGTTTACTCTGTATCTAACCAAGTGTTGTACCTGCCCTGGGAGCGTTTGATGGGGACAGTGTAGAGGGAGCTTTACTCTGTTCCTAACCCCGTGCTGTACCTGTCCTGGGAGTGTTTGATGGGGACAGTGTAGAGGGAGGTTTACTCTGTATCTAACCCCGTGTTGTACCTGTCCTGGGATTGTTTGATGGGGACAGTGTAGAGGGAGCTTTACTCTGTACCTAACCCCGTGTTGTACCTGTCCTGGGAGTGTTTGATCGGGGTCAGTGCAGAGGACTCTTTACTCTGTATCTAACCCCGTGCTGCACCTGTCCTGGGAGTGTTTGATGAGGGACAGTGTAGAGGGAGCTTTCCGCTGTATCTAACCCCGTGCTGTACCTGTCCTGGGAGTGTTGAAGGGGACAGTGTAGAGGGAGTTTACTCTGTATCTAACCCCGTGCTGTACCTCTCCTGGGAGTGTTTGATGGAGACAGTGCAGAGGGAGCTTTACTCTGTATCTAACCCCGTGCTGTATCTGTCCTGCGAGTGTTTGATGGGGACAGTGTAGAGGGAGCTTTACTCTGTATCTAACCCCGTGCTGTATCTGTCCTGGGAGTGTTTGATGGGGACACTGTAGAGGGAGCTTTACTCTGTATCTAACCCCGTGCTGTACCTGTCCTGGGAGTGTTTGATGGGGGCAGTGTAGAGGGAGCTTTACTCTGTATCTAACCCCGTGCTGTACCTGTCCTGGGAGTGTTTGATGGGGGACAGTGTAGAGGGAGCTTTACTCTGTATCTAACCCCGTGCTGTACCTGTCCTGGGAGTGTTTGATGGGGGACAGTGTAGAGGGAGCTTTACTCTGTATCTAACCCCGTGCTTTACCTGTCCTGGGAGTGTTTGATGGGGACAGTGAAGAGGGAGCTTTACTCTGTATCTAACCCCGTGCTGTACCTGTCCTGGGAGTGTTTGATGGGGACAGTGGAGAGGGAGCTTTACTCTGTATCTAACCCCGTGCTGTACCTGTCCTGGGAGTGTTTGATGGGGACAGTGTAGAGGGAGCTTTACTCTGTATCTAACCCCGTGCTGTACCTATCCTGGGAGTGTTTGGTGAGGGAGAGTGGCTGTGGAGGGGTCTTTCTCTGCATGGAGGTCAGTGACCAGTGGAGTGCCCCAGGGATCTGTTCTGGGACCCTTGCTGTTTGTCATTTTCATAAATGACCTGGATGAGGAAGTGGAGGGATGGGTTGGTAAGTTTGCTGACGACACCAAGGTAGGTGGTGTTGTGGATAGTTTGGAGGGATGTCAGAAGTTGCAGCGAGACATAGATAGAATGCAAGACTGGGCAGATGGACTTCAACCCGGATAAGTGTGTAGTGATCCATTTTGGCAGATCCAATGGGATGAAGCAGCAGTATAATATGAAGGGTACCATTCTTAGCAGTGTAGAGGATCAGAAGGACCTTGGGGTCCGGGTCCATAGGACTCTTAAATCGGCCTCGCAGGTGGAGGATGCGGTCAAGAAGGCGTACGGCGTACTAGCCTTCATTAATCGAGGGATTGAGTTTAGGAGTCGGGAGATAATGCTGCAGCTTTATAGGACCCTGGTTAGACCCCACTTGGAGTACTGCGCGCAGTTCTGGTCACCTCATTACAGGAAAGATGTTGAAGCCATTGAAAGGGTGCAGAGGAGATTTACAAGGATGTTGCCTGGATTGGGGGGCATGCCTTATGAGGATAGGTTGAGGGAGCTTGGTCTCTTCTCCCTGGAGAGACGAAGGATGAGAGGTGACCTGATAGAGGTTTACAAGATGTTGAGAGGTCTGGATAGGGTAGACTCTCAGAGGCTATTTCCAAGGGCTGAAATGGTTGCTACGAGAGGACACAGGTTTAAGGTGCTGGGGGGTAGGTACAGAGGAGATGTCAGGGGTAAGTTTTTCACTCAGAGGGTGGTGGGTGAGTGGAATCGGCTGACGTCGGTGGTGGTGGAGGCAAACTCGTTGGGGTCTTTTAAGAGACTTCTGGATGAGTACATGGGATTTAATGGGATTGAGGGCTATAGATAGGCCTAGAGGTAGGGATATGATCAGCGCAACTTGTGGGCCGAAGGGCCTGTTTGTGCTGTGGCTTTCTATGTTCTCTGTTCTATGTACCTGTCCTGGGAGTGTTTGATGAGGGACAGTGCAGAGGGAGCTTTACTCTGTATCTAACCCCGTGCTGTCCCTGTCCTGGGAGTGTTTGATGGGGACAGTGTAGAGGGAGCTTTACTCTGTATCTAACCCCGTGCTGTACCTGTCCTGGGAGTGTTTGATGGGGACAGTGTAGAGGGAGCTTTACTCTGTATCTAACGCCGTGCTGTACCTGTCCTGGGAGTGTTTGATGGGGACAGTGCAGAGGGAGCTTTACTCTGTATCTAACCCCGTGCTGTACCTGTCCTGGGAGTGTTTGATGGGGACAGTGTAGAGGGAGCTTTACTCTGTATCTAACCCCGTGTTGTATCTGTCCTGGGAGTGTTTGATCGGGGTCAGTGCAGAGGAATCTTTACTCTGTATCTAACCCCGTGCTGCACCTGTCCTGGGAGTGTTTGATGAGGGACAGTGCAGAGGGAGCTTTACTCTGTCTCTAACCCCGTGCTGTACCTGTCCTGTGAGTGTTTGATGGGGACAGTGTAGAGGGAGTTTTACTCTGTATCTAACCCCGTGCTGTACCTGTCCTGGGAGTGTTTGATGGGCACAGTGTAGAGGGAGCTTTACTCTGTATCTAACCCCGTGCTGTACCTGCCCTGAGGGTGTTTGATGGGGGACAGTGTAGAGGGAGCTTTACTCTGTATCTAACCCCGTGCTGTACCTGTCCTGGGAGTGTTTGATGGAGACAGTGCAGAGGGAGCTTTACTCTGTATCTAACCCCGTGCTGTATCTGTCCTGCGAGTGTTTGATGGGGACAGTGTAGAGGGAGCTTTACTCTGTATCTAACCCCGTGCTGTATCTGTCCTGGGAGTGTTTGATGGGGACACTGTAGAGGGAGCTTTACTCTGTATCTAACCCCGTGCTGTACCTGTCCTGGGAGTGTTTGATGGGGACAGTGTAGAGGGAGCTTTACTCTGTATCTAACCCCGTGCTGTACCTGTCCTGGGAGTGTTTGATGGGGGACAGTGTAGAGGGAGCTTTACTCTGTATCTAACCCCGTGCTGTACCTGTCCTGGGAGTGTTTGATGGGGGACAGTGTAGAGGGAGCTTTACTCTGTATCTAACCCCGTGCTTTACCTGTCCTGGGAGTGTTTGATGGGGACAGTGAAGAGGGAGCTTTACTCTGTATCTAACCCCGTGCTGTACCTGTCCTGTGAGTGTTTGATGGGGACAGTGTAGAGGGAGCTTTACTCTGTATCTAACCCCGTGCTGTATCTGTCCTGGGAGTGTTTGATGGGGACAGTGTAGAGGGAGCTTTACTCTGTATCTAACCCCGTGCTGTACCTGTCCTGGGAGTGTTTGATGGGGACAGTGTAGAGGGAGGTTTACTCTGTATCTAACCCCGTGTTGTATCTGTCCTGGGAGTGTTTGATCGGGGTCAGTGCAGAGGAATCTTTACTCTGTATCTAACCCCGTGCTGCACCTGTCCTGGGAGTGTTTGATGAGGGACAGTGCAGAGGGAGCTTTACTCTGTATCTAACCCCGTGCTGTACCTGTCCTGGGAGTGTTTGATGGGGACAGTGTAGAGGGAGCTTTACTCTGTATCTAACCCCGTGCTGTACCTGTCCTGGGTGTGTTTGATGGGGACAGTGTAGAGGGAGCTTTACTCTGTATCTAACCCCGTGCTGTACCTGTCCTGGGAGTGTTTGATGGGCACAGTGTAGAGGGAGCTTTACTCTGTATCTAACCCCGTGCTGTACCTGCCCTGAGGGTGTTTGATGGGGGACAGTGTAGAGGGAGCTTTACTCTGTATCTAACCCCGTGCTGTACCTGTCCTGGGAGTGTTTGATGGAGACAGTGCAGAGGGAGCTTTACTCTGTATCTAACCCCGTGCTGTATCTGTCCTGCGAGTGTTTGATGGGGACAGTGTAGAGGGAGCTTTACTCTGTATCTAACCCCGTGCTGTATCTGTCCTGGGAGTGTTTGATGGGGACAGTGAAGAGGGAGCTTTACTCTGTATCTAACCCCGTGCTGTATCTGTCCTGCGAGTGTTTGATGGGGGACAGTGTAGAGGGAGCTTTACTCTGTATCTAACCCCGTGCTTTACCTGTCCTGGGAGTGTTTGATGGGGACAGTGAAGAGGGAGCTTTACTCTGTATCTAACCCCGTGCGGTACCTGTCCTGTGAGTGTTTGATGGGGACAGTGTAGAGGGAGCTTTACTCTGTATCAAACCCCGTGCTGTATCTGTCCTGGGAGTGTTTGATGGGGACAGTGTAGAGGGAGCTTTACTCTGTATCTAACCCCGTGCTGTACCTGTCCTGTGAGTGTTTGATGGGGAAAGTGTAGAGGGAGCTTTACTCTGTATCTAACCCCGTGCTGTATCTGTCCTGGGAGTGTTTGATGGGGACAGTGTAGAGGAATCTTTACTCTGTATCTAACCCCGTGCTGCACCTGTCCTGGGAGTGTTTGATGAGGGACAGTGCAAAGGGAGCTTTACTCTGTATCTAACCCCGTGCTGGACCTGTCCTGTGAGTGTTTGATGGGGACAGTGTAGATGGAGCTTTACTCTGTATCTAACCCCGTGCTGTACCTGTCCTGGGAGTGTTTGATGAGGGACAGTGCAGAGGGAGCTTTACCCTGTGTCTAACCCCGTGCTGTCCCTGTCCTGGGAGTGTTTGATGGGGACAGTGTAGAGGGAGCTTTACTCTGTATCTAACCCCGTGCTGTACCTGTCCTGGGAGTGTTTGATGGAGACAGTGCAGAGGGAGCTTTACTCTGTATCTAACCCCGTGCTGTATCTGTCCTGCGAGTGTTTGATGGGGACAGTGTAGAGGGAGCTTTACTCTGTATCTAACCCCGTGCTGTATCTGTCCTGGGAGTGTTTGATGGGGACAGTGAAGAGGGAGCTTTACTCTGTATCTAACCCCGTGCTGTATCTGTCCTGCGAGTGTTTGATGGGGGACAGTGTAGAGGGAGCTTTACTCTGTATCTAACCCCGTGCTTTACCTGTCCTGGGAGTGTTTGATGGGGACAGTGAAGAGGGAGCTTTACTCTGTATCTAACCCCGTGCGGTACCTGTCCTGTGAGTGTTTGATGGGGACAGTGTAGAGGGAGCTTTACTCTGTATCAAACCCCGTGCTGTATCTGTCCTGGGAGTGTTTGATGGGGACAGTGTAGAGGGAGCTTTACTCTGTATCTAACCCCGTGCTGTACCTGTCCTGTGAGTGTTTGATGGGGAAAGTGTAGAGGGAGCTTTACTCTGTATCTAACCCCGTGCTGTATCTGTCCTGGGAGTGTTTGATGGGGACAGTGTAGAGGAATCTTTACTCTGTATCTAACCCCGTGCTGCACCTGTCCTGGGAGTGTTTGATGAGGGACAGTGCAAAGGGAGCTTTACTCTGTATCTAACCCCGTGCTGGACCTGTCCTGTGAGTGTTTGATGGGGACAGTGTAGATGGAGCTTTACTCTGTATCTAACCCCGTGCTGTACCTGTCCTGGGAGTGTTTGATGAGGGACAGTGCAGAGGGAGCTTTACCCTGTATCTAACCCCGTGCTGTCCCTGTCCTGGGAGTGTTTGATGGGGACAGTGTAGAGGGAGCTTTACTCTGTATCTAACCCCGTGCTGTACCTGTCCTGGGAGTGTTTGATGGGGACAGTGTCGAGGGAGCTTTACTCTGTCTCTAACCCCGTGCTGTACCTGTCCTGGGAGTGTTTGATGGGGACAGTGTAGAGGGAGGTTTACTCTGTATCTAACCCCGTGTTGTACATGTCCTGGGAGTGTTTGATGGGGACAGTGTAGAGGGAGCTTTACTCTGTACCTAACCCCGTGTTGTACCTGTCCTGGGAGTGTTTGATCGGGGTCAGTGCAGAGGAATCTTTACTCTGTATCTCACCCCGTGCTGCACCTGTCCTGGGAGTGTTTGATGAGGGACAGTGCAGAGGGAGCTTTACTCTGTATCTAACCCCGTGCTGTACCTGTCCTGTGAGTGTTTGATGGGGACAGTGTAGAGGGAGCTTTACTCTGTATCTAACCCCGTGCTGTACCTGTCCTGGGAGTATTTGATGAGGGACAGTGCAGAGGGAGCTTTACTCTGTATCTAACCCCGTGCTGTACCTGTCCTGGGAGTGTTTGATGAGGGACAGTGTAGAGGGAGCTTTACTCTGTATCTAACCCCGTGGTGTACCTGTCCTGGGGGTGTTTTGATGAGGGCAGTGTAGAGGGAGCTTTACTCTGTATCGAACCCCGTGCTGTATCTGTCCTGGGAGTGTTTGATGGGGACAGTGTAGAGGGAGCTTTACTCTGTATCTAACCCCGTGCTCTATCTGTCCTGGGAGTGTTTGATGGGGGACAGTGTAGAGGGAGCTTTACTCTGTATCTAACCCCGTGCAGTACCTGTCCTGGGAGTGTTTGATGGGGACAGTGTAGAGGGAGCTTTACTCTGTATCTAACCCCGTGCTGTACCTGTCCTGGCAGTGTTTGATGGGGGACAGTGTCGAGGGAGCTTTACTCTGTATCTAACCCCGTGCTGTACCTGTCCTGGGAGTGTTTGATGGGGGACAGTGTCGAGGGAGCTTTACTCTGTATCTAACCCCGTGCTGTACCTGTCCTGGGAGTGTTTGATGGGGGACAGTGTAGAGGGAGCTTTACTCTGTATCTAACCCCGTGCTGTACCTGTCCTGGGAGTGTTTGATGGGCATGATGTGGAGATGCCGGCGTTGGACTGGGGTAAACACAGTAAGAAGTTTAACAACACCAGGTTAAAGTCCAACAGGTTTATTAGGTAGCAAAAGCCACACAAGCTTTCGGAGCTGCAAGCCCCTTCTTCAGGTGAGTGGGAATTCTGTTCACAAACAGAGCTTATAAAGACACAAACTCAATTTACATGAATAATGGTTGGAATGCGAATACTTACAATGCGGATACTTACGGCATCTCCTCCGGAGCCTTCAACATGTCATTGATGAAGACGAACATAAGACCATAAGACCATAAGACATAGGAGCGGAAGTAAGGCCATTCGGCCCATCAAGTCCACTCCACCATTCAATCATGGTTGATTTCAACTCCATTTACCCGCTCTCTCCCCATAGCCCTTAATTCCTCGAGAAATCAAGAATTTATCAATTTCTGTCTTGAAGACGCTCAACGTCTCGGCCTCCACAGCCCTCTGTGGCAATGAATTCCACAGACCTACCACTCTCTGGCTGAAGACATTTCTCCTCATCTCTGTTCTAAAGTGACTCCCTTTTATTCTAAGGCTGTGCCCCCGCGTCCTAGTCTCCCCTGTTAATGGAAACAACTTCCCTACGTCCATCCTATCTAAGCCGTTCATTATCTTGTAAGTTTCTATCAGATCTCCCCTCAACCTCCTAAACTCCAATGAATATAATCCCACGATCCTCAGACGTTCATCGTATGTCAGGCCTACCATTCCTGGGATCATCCGTGTGAATCTCCGCTGGACCCGCTCCAGTGCCAGTCTGTCCTTCCTGAGGTGTGGGGCCCAAAATTGCTCACAGTACTCCAAATGGGGCCTAACCAGTGCTTTATAAAGCCTCAGAGGTACATCCCTGCTTTTGTATTCCAAGCCTCTTGAGATAAATGACAACATTACATTTGCTTTCTTAATTACGGACTCAACCTGCAAGTTTACCTTTACATCTCGCCAAGGCCATCCCCACACCCCCACTTCTTGCCTTCAAACAACCACACAACCTCAAACAGACCATTGTCCGCAGCAAACTACCCAGCCTTCAGGAGAACAGTGACCACGACACCACACAACCCTGCCACAGCAACCTCTGCAAGACGTGCCGGATCATCAACACGGATGCCATCATCTCACGTGAGAACACCATCCACCAGGTACACGGTACATACTCTTGCAACTCGGCCAACGTTGTCTACCTGATACGCTGCAGGAAAGGATGTCCCGAGGCATGGTACATTGGGGAAACTATGCAGACGCTGCGACAACGGATGAATGAACACCGCTCGACAATCACCAGGCAAGACTGTTCTCTTCCTGTTGGGGAGCACTTCAGCGGTCACGGGCATTTGGCCTCTGATATTCGGGTAAGCGTTCTCCAAGGCGGCCTTCACGACACACGACAGCGCAGAGTCGCTGAGCAGAAACTGATAGCCAAGTTCCGCACACACGAGGACGGCCTCAACCGGGATGTTGGGTTCATGTCACACTATTTGTAACCCCCACAGAGTTTCACTGGCTGTCTTGTCTGGAGACAATGCACATCTTTTTAGCCTGTCTTGATGCTCTCTCCACTCATGCTGTTTTGTTTCTTAAAGACTTGATTCGTTGTAAGTATTCGCATTCCAACCATTATTCATGTAAATTGAGTCTGTGTCTTTATAAGCTCTGTTTGTGAACAGAATTCCCACTCACCTGAAGAAGGGGCTTAGAGCTCCGAAAGCTTGTGTGGCTTTTGCTACCAAATAAACCTGTTGGACTTTAACCTGGTGTTGTTAAACTTCTTACAGTGTTTGATGGGGACAGTGTAGAGTGAGCTTTACTCTGGACCTAACCCCGTGTTGTACCTGTCCTGGGAGTGTTTGATGGGGGACAGTGTAGAGGGAGCTTTACTCTGTATCTAACCCCGTGCTGTACCTGTCCTGGGAGTGTTTGATGGGGACAGTGTAGGGGGAGCTTTACTCTGTATCTAACCCCGTGCTGTACCTGTCCTGGGAGTGTTTGATGGGGGGACAGTGTAGAGGCAGCTTTGCTCTGTATCTAACCCCGTGTTGTACCTGTCCTGGGAGTGTTTGATGGGGGACAATGCAGAGGGAGCTTTACTCTGTATCTCACCCCGTGCTGTACCTGTCCTGGGAGTGTTTGATGGGGACAGTGTAGAGGGAGCTTTGCTCTGTATCTAACCCCGTGTTGTACCTGTCCTGCTGATGTTTGATGGGGGACAGTGTAGAGGGAGCTTTACTCTGTATCTAACCCCGTGCTGTACCTGTCCTGGGAGTGTTTGATGGGGGACAGTGTAGAGGGAGCTTTACTCTGTATCTAACCCCGTGCTGTACCTGTCCTGGGAGTGTTTGATGGGGACAGTGTAGAGGGAGCTTTACTCTGTATCTAACCCCGTGCTGCACCTGTCCTGGGAGTGTTTGATTGGGGAGAGTGCAGAGGGAGCTTTACTCTGTATCTAACCCCATGCTGTACCTGTCCTGTGAGTGTTTGATGGGGACAGTGTAGGGGGAGCTTTACTCTGTATCTAACCCCGTGCTGTACCTGTCCTGGGAGTGTTTGATGGGGGACAGTGTAGAGGGAGCTTTACTCTGTATCTAACCCCGTGCTGTACCTGTCCTGGGAGTGTTTGATGGGGACAGTGTAGAGGGAGCTTTGCTCTGTATCTAACCCCGTGCTGTACCTGTCCTGGGAGTGTTTGATGGGGGTCAATGCAGAGGGAGCTTTACTCTGTACCTAACCCCGTGCTGTACCTGTCCTGGGAGTGTTTGATGGGGGGACAGTGTAGAGGCAGCTTTGCTCTGTATCTAACCCCGTGTTGTACCTGTCCTGGGACTGTTTGATGGGGGACAATGCAGAGGGAGCTTTACTCTGTATCTAAGCCCGTGCTGTACCTGTCCTGGGAGTGTTTGATGGGGACAGTGTAGAGGGAGCTTTGCTCTGTATCTAACCCCGTGTTGTACCTGTCCTGGGGATGTTTGATGGGGGACAGTGTAGAGGGAGCTTTACTCTGTATCTAACCCCGTGCTGTACCTGTCCTGGGAGTGTTTGATGGGGGACAGTGTAGAGGGAGCTTTACTCTGTATCTAACCCCGTGCTGTACCTGTCCTGGGAGTGTTTGATGGGGGACAGTGTAGAGGGAGCTTTACTCTGTATCTAACCCCGTGCTGTACCTGTCCTGGGAGTGTTTGATGGGGGACAGTGTAGAGGGAGCTTTACTCTGTATCTAACCCCGTGCTGTACCTGTCCTGGGAGTGTTTGATGGGGGACAGTGTAGAGGGAGCTTTACTCTGTATCTAACCCCGTGCTGTACCTGTCCTGGGAGTGTTTGATGGGGGACAGTGTAGAGGGAGCTTTACTCTGTATCTAACCCCATGCTGTACCTGTCCTGGGAGTGTTTGATGGGGGACAGTGTAGAGGGAGCTTTACGCTGTATCTAACCCCATGCTGTACCTGTCCTGGGAGTGTTTGATGGGGGACAGTGCAGAGGGAGCTTTACTCTGTATCTAACCCCATGCTGTACCTGTCCTGGGAGTGTTTGATGGGGGACAGTGTAGAGGGAGCTTTACTCTGTATCTAACCCCGTACTGTCCCTGTCCTGGGAGTGTTTGATGGGGACAGTGTAGAGGGAGCTTTGCTCTGTATCTAACCCTGTGCTGTACCTGTCCTGGGAGTGTTTGATGGGGGACAATGCAGAGGGAGCTTTACTCTGTACCTAACCCCGTGCTGTACCTGTCCTGGGAGTGTTTGATGGGGGGACAGTGTAGAGGCAGCTTTGCTCTGTATCTAACCCCGTGTTGTACCTGTCCTGGGACTGTTTGATGGGGGACAATGCAGAGGGAGCTTTACTCTGTATCTAACCCCGTGCTGTACCTGTCCTGGGAGTGTTTGATGGGGACAGTGTAGAGGGAGCTTTGCTCTGTATCTAACCCCGTGTTGTACCTGTCCTGGGGATGTTTGATGGGGGACAGTGTAGAGGGAGCTTTACTCTGTATCTAACCCCGTGCTGTACCTGTCCTGGGAGTGTTTGATGGGGGACAGTGTCGAGGGAGCTTTACTCTGTATCTAACCCCGTGCTGTACCTGTCCTGGGAGTGTTTGATGGGCACAGTGTAGAGGGAGCTTTACTCTGTATCTAACCCCGTGCTGTACCTGTCCTGGGAGTGTTTGATGGGGGCACAGTGTAGAGGGAGCTTTACTCTGTATCTAACCCCGTGCTGTACCTGTCCTGCGAGTGTTTGATGGGGGACAGTGTAGAGGGAGCTTTACTCTGTATCTAACCCCGTGCTGTACCTGTCCTGGGAGTGTTTGATGGGGGACAGTGTCGAGGGAGCTTTACTCTGTATCTAACCCCGTGCTGTACCTGTCCTGGGAGTGTTTGATGGGGGATCGTGTAGAGTGAGTGGGAGAGAGAGGTTTGAGAGAGGGTGGGTTGGAGAGGAAGGGAGTTGTAGCGGGAGGATTGCAGAGAGAGGAAGTTGGAGAGGGAGGATTAGAGAGAGAGCGAGTGTTGGAGATTGAGGGAGTTATAAGAGGGGGGCTTGGAGAGAGGGGGAGTTCGAGAGGGATGGTTGGAAGAGGGGGAGTTGGAGACAGGGAGGGTTGGAGAGCGGGAGGGTTGGAGAGAGAGGAAGTTGGAGAGGGAGGGTTGGAGAGGGAGGGTTGGAGAGAGGGGGAGTTGGAGAGGGAGGGTTGGAGAGAGGAGGAGTTGGAGAGGGAGGGTTGGAGTGAGGGGAAGGTGGAGAGGGAGGGTTGGAGAGAGGGGGAGTTGGAGAGGGAGGGTTGGAGAGAGGGGGAGTTGCTGAGGGAGGATTGGAGATAGGGGGTGTTGGAGAGGAAGGGCTGGAGTGAGGGAGGGTTGTAAAGAGGGGGAGTTGGAGAGGGAGGGTTGGAGAGGGAGGATTGAAGAGAGGGGAAGTTGGAGAGGGAGGATTGTAGAGAGGGGAGGTTGGCGAGGGAGGGTGGGAGAGAGGAGGAGTTGGAGAGGGAGGGTTGGAGAGAGGGGAAGGTGGAGAGGGAGGGTTGGAGAGAGGGGGAGTTGGAGAGGGAGGGTTGGAGAGAGGGGGAGTTGCTGAGGGAGGATTGGAGATAGGGGGTGTTGGAGAGGAAGGGCTGGAGTGAGGGAGGGTTGTAAAGAGGGGGAGTTGGAGAGGGAGGGTTGGAGAGGGAGGATTGGAGAGAGGGGAAGTTGGAGAGGGAGGATTGTAGAGAGGGGAGGTTGGAGAGGGAGGGTGGGAGAGAGGGGGAGTAGGAGAGGGAGGGTTGGAGAGGGGGTGTTGGAGAGGGAGGGTTAGAGAGAGGGTGTTGGAGAGGGGATGTTGGAGAGAGGGGTAGTTGGAGTGAGAGGTGTTGGAGAGGGAGGGTTGGAGAGAGGGAGGGTTGGAGAGGAGGTTGGAGAGGGAGGGTTAGAGGGAGGGGGAGTTGGAGCGGGAGGGTTGGATAGAGGGTGTTGGAGAGAGGGGTATTTGGAGTGAGAGGAGTTGGAGAGGGAGGGTTGGAGAGAGGGAGGGTTGGTGAGGGAGGGTTGGAGAGAGGGAGGGTTGGAGAGGGAGGGTTGGAGAGAGGGAGGGTTGGAGAGAGGGAGGGTTGGAGAGAGGGAGGGTTGGAGAGAGGGAGGGTTGGAGAGAGGGAGGGTTGGAGAGAGGGAGGGTTGGAGAGGGGGAGTTGGAGAGCGGGGGAGTTGGAGAGAGGGAGGGTTGGAGAGAGGGGGAGTTGGAGAGGGAGGGTTGGAGAGAGGGAGGGTTGGAGAGAGGGTGTTGGAGAGAGGGGTTGTTGGAGAGAGGGGTTGTTGGAGAGGGGGAGTTGGAGAGGGAGTTTTGGAGCGAGGGGAAGTTGGAGAGGGAGGGTTGGAGAGAGGGACGAGTGGAGAGGGGAGTTGGGGAGGGGGAGTTGGGTAGGGGGAGTTGGGTCGTGGGACTTGGAGAGGGAGGGTTGGGGAGAGGGGGAGTTGGAGAGAGGGTGGGTTGGAGAGGGAGGGTTGGAGAGAGGGAGGGTTGGAGAGGGGGGGTTGGAGAGAGGGGGGTTGGAGAGAGGGAGGGTTGGAGAGAGGGGGGGTTGGAGAGAGGGGGGTTTGGAGAGAGAGAGGGTTGGAGAGAGGGGGAGTTGGAGAGAGGGGGGGTTGGAGAGGGAGGGTTGGAGAGGGAGGGTTGGAGAGGGAGGGTTGGAGAGGGAGGGTTGGAGAGAAGGGGGGTTGGAGAGAGGGGGGGTTGGAGAGAGGGGGAGTTGGAGAGAGGGGGGGTTGGAGAGAGAGAGGGTTGGAGAGAGGGGGAGTTGGAGAGAGGGGGGGTTGGAGAGAGGGAGGGTTGGAGAGAGGGGGAGTTGGAGAGGGTGGGGGTTGGAGAGAGGGGGGGGTTGGAGAGAGAGGGAGTTGGAGAGAGGGAGGGTTGGAAAGGGAGGGTTGGAGATGGGGAGTTGGAGAGGGGGAGTTGGAGAGGGGGGGTTGGAGAGGGGGAGTTGGAGAGAGGGGGAGTTGGAGAGAGGGGGAGTTGGAGAGAGGGGGAGTTGGAGAGAGGGGGGGTTGGAGAGAGGGGGAGTTGGAGAGAGGGGAAGTTGGAGAGAGGGGGGGTTGGAGAGAGGGGGAGTTGGAGAGAGTGGGGGCTGGAGAGGGGCGTTTGGAGAGAGGGGGGGTTGGAGAGGGCGTGGGTTGGAGAGAGGGGGGGTTGGAGAGGGAGGGTTGGGGAGAGGGAGGGTTGGGGAGAGGGGGGGTTAGAGAGAGGGGGGTTGGAGAGAGGGAGGGTTGGGGAGAGGGGGAGTTGGAGAGGGCGCGGGCTGGAGAGAGGGGGGATTGGAGAGGGGGGGTTGGAGAGGGGGGATTGGAGAGGGGGGGTTGGAGAGGGGGGATTGGAGAGGGGGGGTTGGAGAGGGGGGATTGGAGAGGGGGGGTTGGAGAGGGGGGATTGGAGAGGGGGGTTGAAGAGGGAGGGTTGGAGAGGGGGGATTGGAGAGGGGGGTTTGGAGAGGGGGGATTGGGGAGAGGCGGACACTGGTTGGATCTCTGTGTCCAATTCACATCTCGCCTTTCTGATGGGAGGTTGCCTTGGACGACTTTCCTGACCTGTCGTTGCGGAGAGGGAGAGTTAGCCGCACTCACACAAATAAAACATTTCTCAATTATTCATTGGCTGGGATAGCACAGTATTAATTTGAGATTTAATTGAAGTTAAACTGGAGGAGGTTTCGCTGAGCTGTGGTGTCCGAGACACTCTCGCAGAAAGGAATCTTTCTCTTTTCCCCCGGAGGGGTTGTAACCTTGAATGAAGATTACACGTCTTCAAGAGCCCCGACTTCAATCAGTTCCTTCACTCTCTGGGAGAAATCCAATGGAATTTCATTCTGAGTACTTGACCCCAGAAATAAACGGCATTATTCCATCAAATCAGCTCCTTTTTCCCTCCCAGAAAAACCACTGACCTAATTCTCAGTAACATTTCTCCTCCTCTCTGTCTCTCTCTCTCTCTGTCTCTCTCTGTGTCTCTCTCACTGTCTCTCTCTCATTGTCTCTCTCTGTCTCTCTCTCTGTCTCTCTCTCTCTGTCACTCTCTGTCTCTCTCTCGCTGTCTCTCTCTGTGTCTCTCTCACTGTCTCTCTCTCATTGTCTCTCTCTGTCTCTCTCACTGTCTCTCTCCCTCTGTCTCTCTCTGTGTCTCTCTCTCTCTGTCTCTCTCTGTGTCTCTCTGTCTCTGTCACTCTCTGTCTCTCTGTCTCTCTCTCTGTCTCTCTCTCTCTGTCTCTCTCTCACTGTCTCTGTCTCTCTGTCTCTCTCTCTCTCTCTCACTGTCTCTCTCTCTCTGTCTCTCTCTCTGTCTCTCTCTCTCTGTCTCTCTCTCTGTCTCTGTCACTCTCTGTCTCTCTCTCTGTCTCTCTCTCTCTGTCTCTCTCACTGTCTCTGTCTCTCTCTGTCTCTCTCTCTCTCTCACTGTCTCTCTCTCTCTGTCTCTCTCTCTCTCTCTGTCTCCCTCTCACTGTCTCTGTCTCTCTCTGTCTCTCTCTCTCTCTGTCTCTCTGTCTCCCTCTCACTGTCTCTGTCTCTCTCTGTCTCTTCCTCTCTCTCTCTGTCTCTCTCTCTGTCTCTCTCTCTCTCTATCTCTCTCTCTGTCTCTCGCTCTCTCTCTGTTTCTCCCTCTTTCTGTCTCTCTCTCTCTCTCTCACTGTCTGTCTCTCTCTCTCTCTCTCTGTTTCTCCCTCTTTCTGTCTCTCTCTCTCTCTCTCTCACTGCCTGTCTCTCTCTCTCTCACTTTCTCTCTCTCTGTCTCTCTCTCTCTGGGGCAATTTAGCATGGCCAATCCACCTAACCCGCACATCTTTGGACCCTAAGGGGCAATTTAGCATGGCCAATCCCCCTAACCCACACATCTTTGGACACTAAGGGACAATTTAGCACGGCCAATCCCCCTAACCTGCACATCTTTGGACCCTAAGGGGCAATTTAGCATGGCCAATCCCCCTAACCCACACATCTTTGGACCGTAAGGGATAATTTAGCACGGCCAATCCGCCTAACCCGCACATCTTTGGACCGTAAGGGATAATTTAGCATGGCCAATCCCCCTAACCCGCACATCTTGGGACTGTGGGAGGAAACTGGAGCACCCGGAGGAAACCCACGCAGACATGGTGGGGTGTGGGGGATGGGGGGGGGGGGCGGAGAGACTCTACAAAATCCTCCCATCCGAGGCCGGATTGGAACCCGGGTCCCTGGCGCTATGAGGCGGCAGCGCTAACCCACTGTGCCGCCCTTGCAAAGGAAGGGAAGGAGAGGCGCAGGGATCCGGGATTTCCCCTGTCTTCTGGTTTTGTCGCATCCACGGTGCTTTTCCGCCAGCGAAGAGGAAGCAAGATTTTCTAAGGTTTTGGATCCCGGCCTGACGAGGCCTGTGACGCCCCGGGGACGATCTTCCAGAGCCTCACTAAATGCTGATCAAAGGATTCTAACCGCTCCACCTCGCTGGGCCTGTAATCGCGGCTGGGAGCCTGCATTCAAAACCAACAACAGTCAGAGCACAAAGGGGCAGGAGTAGGCCCTTCAGCCCCTCAAACGCTGCTACCCCCTTCCATCAGCTTACCTCCGATTGCATTGTCACCTCTACCCCAGATTCTCCCCCCACCCCGATTTCCGATCACCCCCACCCCCCCCCCGCCGGCCTCTCATTCAGAGAATAGATCATAGAATCCCTACAGTGCAGAAGGAGGCCATTCAGCCCATCGAGTCAGCACCGACCACAATCCCACCCTATTCCCGTGACCCCACACATTAACCCCGCTAATCCACCTGACACGAAGGGACAATTTAGCACGGCCAATCTCCCTAACCTGTGCGTCTTTGGAGAGTGGGAGGAAACCCACACAGACTGTCAGAGGGGGTGGAGGAGGTTACAGAGATAGGGAGGGGGTGTAGGGGCTGGAGGAGGTTACAGAGATAGGGAGGGGGTGTAGGGGCTGGAGGGGGTTACAGAGATAGGGAGGGGGTGTAGGGGGGCTGGAGGAGGTTACAGAGATAGGGAGGGGGTGTAGGGGCTGGAGGAGGTTACAGAGATAGGGAGGGGGTGTCGGGGCTGGAGGAGGTTACAGAGATAGGGAGGAGGTGTAGGGGCTGGAGGAGGTTACAGAGATAGGGAGGGGGTGTAGGGGCTGGAGGAGGTTACAGAGATAGGGAGGGGGTGTAGGGGCTGGAGGAGGTTACAGAGATAGGGAGGGGGTGTAGGGGCTGGAGGAGGTTACAGAGATAGGGAGGGGGTGTAGGGGCTGGAGGGGGTTACAGAGATAGGGAGGGGGGTGTAGGGGCTGGAGGAGGTTACAGAGATAGGGAGGGGGTGTAGGGGCTGGAGGAGGTTACAGAGATAGGGAGGGGGTGTCGGGGCTGGAGGAGGTTACAGAGATAGGGAGGGGGTGCAGGGGCTGGAGAAGGTTACAGAGATAGGGAGGGGTGCAGGGGCTGGAGGAGGTTACAGAGATAGGGAGGGGGTGTAGGGGCTGGAGGAGGTTACAGAGATAGGGAGGGGGTGTAGGGGCTGGAGGGGGTTACAGAGATAGGGAGGGGGTGTAGGGGCTGGAGGGGGTTACAGAGATAGGGAGGGGGTGTAGGGGCTGGAGGAGGTTACAGAGATAGGGAGGGGGTGTAGGGGCTGGAGGAGGTTACAGAGATAGGGAGGGGGTGTAGGGGCTGGAGGAGGTTACAGAGATAGGGAGGGGGTGTAGGGGCTGGAGGGGGTTACAGAGATAGGGAGGGGGTGTAGGGGCTGGAGGGGGTTACAGAGATAGGGAGGGGGTGTAGGGGCTGGAGGAGGTTACAGAGATAGGGAGGGGGTGTAGGGGCTGGAGGAGGTTACAGAGATAGGGAGGGGGGTGTAGGAGCTGGAGGGGGTTACAGAGATAGGGAGGAGGTGTAGGGGCTGGAGGGGGTTACAGAGATAGGGAGGGGGGTGTAGGGGCTGGAGGCGGTTACAGAGATAGGGAGGGGGTGTAGGGGCTGGAGGGGGTTACAGAGATAGGGAGGGGGTGTAGGGGCTGGAGGAGGTTACAGAGATAGGGAGGGGGTGTAGGGGCTGGAGGGGGTTACAGAGATAGGGAGGGGGTGTAGGGGCTGGAGGGGGTTACAGCGATAGGGAGGGGGTGTAGGGGCTGGAGGAGGTTACAGAGATAGGGAGGGGGTGTAGGGGCTGGAGGAGGTTACAGAGATAGGGAGGGGGTGTAGGGGCTGGAGGAGGTTACAGAGATAGGGAGGGGGTGTAGGGGCTGGAGGAGGTTACAGAGATAGGGAGGGGGTGTAGGGGCTGGAGGAGGTTACAGAGATAGGGAGGGGGTGTAGGGGCTGGAGGAGGTTACAGAGATAGGGAGGGGGTGTAGGGGCTGGAGGGGGTTACAGAGATAGGGAGGGGGTGTAGGGGCTGGAGGAGGTTACAGAGATAGGGAGGGGGTGTAGGGGCTGGAGGGGGTTACAGAGATAGGGAGGGGGTGTAGGGGCTGGAGGAGGTTACAGAGATAGGGAGGGGGTGTAGGGGCTGGAGGAGGTTACAGAGAAAGGGAGGGGGTGTAGTGGCTGGAGGAGGGGGCAGAGATAGGGAGGGGGCGTAGGGGCTGGAGGAGGGGGCAGAGATAGGGAGGGGGGTGTAGGGGCTGGAGGAGGGGGCAGAGATAGGGAGGGGGCGTAGGGGCTGGAGGAGGGGGCAGAGATAGGGAGGGGGGTGTAGGGGCTGGAGGAGGGGGCAGAGATAGGGAGGGGGGTGTAGGGGCTGGAGGAGGGGGCAGAGATAGGGAGGGGGGTGTAGGGGCTGGAGGGGGTTACAGAGATAGGGAGGAGGTGTAGGGGCTGGAGGCGGTTACAGAGATAGGGAGGGGGTGTAGGGGCTGGAGGAGGTTACAGAGATAGGGAGGGGGGGTGTAGGGGGCTGGAGGAGGTTACAGAGATAGGGAGGGGGTGTAGGGGCTGGAGGGGGTTACAGAGATAGGGAGGGGGTGTAGGGGCTGGAGGGGGTTACAGAGATAGGGAGGCGGTGTAGGGGCTGGAGGGGGTTACAGAGATAGGGAGGGGGTGTAGGGGCTGGAGGAGGTTACAGAGATAGGGAGGGGGCGTAGGGGCTGGAGGAGGGGGCAGAGATAGGGAGGGGGCGTAGGGGCTGGAGGAGGGGGCAGAGATAGGGAGGGGGCGTAGGGGCTGGAGGAGGGGGCAGAGATAGGGAGGGGGTGTAGGGGCTGGAGGAGGGGGCAGAGATAGGGAGGGGGGTGTAGGGGCTGGAGGAGGGGGCAGAGATAGGGAGGGGGGTGTAGGGGCTGGAGGAGGGGGCAGAGATAGGGAGGGGGGTGTAGGGGCTGGAGGAGGTTACAGAGATAGGGAGGGGGTGTAGGGGCTGGAGGAGGGGGCAGAGATAGGGAGGGGGTGTAGGGGGCTGGAGGAGGTGCAGGGGGCTGGAGGAGGTGCAGAGATAGGGAGGGGGTGTAGGGGCTGGAGGAGGGGGCAGAGATAGGGAGGGGGTGTAGGGGCTGGAGGAGGTGCAGGGGGCTGGAGGAGGGGTGCAGAGATAGGGAGGGGGTGTAGGGGCTGGAGGAGGGGGCAGAGATAGGGAGGGGGTGGAGGGGGCTGGAGCAGGTTACAGAGATAGGGAGGGGGCGTAGGGGCTGGAGGAGGTTACATGGATAGGGAGGGGGTGTATGTAGGGGCTGGAGGAGGTGCAGGTGGCTGGAGGAGGGGTGCAGAGATAGGGAGGGGGCGCAGGGGGCTGGAGGATGCAGAAGGAAATCATACAATGGAGAGAAGGTGGGAGGGGGATCGAGAGATCGAGAGGGACAGAGATCTATAACAAGCCCAGCCATCATAAGGCACCTCCGCCTTGAGGAGAAGGCTCAGGACAAATAAATGATTCATCGTTCGGAGAAGCTGTGAATTCTGAGATAGTTCAAATCAAGAGATGCTTGATTAATCAGAGAAGGATACTGATCGAATGGAGAGGGGGAGAAGAGCAGAGAGGTTGAGGAAGCAAGTGAACGAGAAAGAGGGAGACAGAGAGAGAGAGAGAGAGAGATTGCCAACACCAACTCAGCAAGAAAGATTCCTTAAAAGCAGCGAGCGCTGCTTATTAAAATATTCAGTGCCAATTCCTGTTGGCCTATATATACAGAGCTTAAAATAACACTCAGCACTCCTGGGGAGGATGGCAAGATTGGAAGAGACGAAAAAAAACGTCCATGTCAGAGGGACCCATCAGTGTGTGAGAGGCACATGATAACTGGCTCCCGGGTGTCGGTTATTCTATATATAAACCCCCCCGAACCCCTCGATTAGATTCCAGTCTGTAACTCACTCCCGGGTATCTGTTATTCTATATATAAACCTACCCGAACCCCTCGATTAGATTCCAGTCTGTAACTCACTCCCGGGTATCTGTTATTCTATATATAAACCACCCCGAATCCCTCGATTAGATTCCAGTCTGTAACTCACTCCCGGGTATCTGTTATTCTATATATAAACCACCCCGAATCCCTCGATTAGATTCCAGTCTGTAACTCACTCCCGGGTATCTGGTATTCTATATATAAACCACCCCGAACCCCTCGATTAGATTCCAGTCTGTAACTCACTCCCGGGTATCTGTTATTCTATATATAAACCACCCCGAATCCCTCGATTAGATTCCAGTCTGTAACTCACCCCCGGGTATCTGTTATTCTATATATAAACCCCCCCGAACCCCTCGATTAGATTCCAGTCCGTAACTCACTCCCGGGTATCTGTTATTCTATATATAAACCCCCCCGAACCCCTCGATTAGATTCCAGTCTGCAACTCACTCCCGGGAATCTGTTATTCTAGATATAAACCCATCCGAAACCCCTCGATTAGATTCCAGTCTGTAACTCACTCCCGGGTATCTGTTATTCTATATATAAACCCATCCGAAACCTATCGATTAGATTCCAGTCTGTAACTCACTCCTGGGTATCTGTTATTCTATATATAAACCCATCCGAAACCCCTCGATTAGATTCCAGTCTGTAACACACTCCCGGGTATCTGTTATTCTATATATAAACCCCCCGAACCCCTCCATTAGATTCCAGTCTGTAACTCACTCCCGGGTATCTGTTATTCTATATATAAACCCAGCCGAAAACCCTCGATTAGATTCCAGTCTGTAACTCACTCCCGGTATCTGTTATTCTATATATAAACCCACCCGAAACCCCTCGATTAGATTCCAGTCTGTAACTCACTCCCGGGTATCTGTTATTCTATATATAAACCCATCCGAAACCCCTCGTTTCGATTCCAGTCTGTAACTCACTCCCGGGTATCTGTTATTCGATACATAAACCCACCCGAAACCCCTCGATTAGATTCCAGTCTGTAACTCACTCCCGGGTATCTGTTATTCTATATATAAACCCACCGAAACCCCTCGATTAGATTCCAGTCTGGAACTCACTCCCGGGTATCTCTTATTCTATATATAAACCCCCCCGAACCCCTCGATTAGATTCCAGTCTGTAACTCACTCCCGGGTATCTGTTATTCTATATATAAACCACCCCGAACCCCTCGAATATATTCCAGTCTGTAACTCACTCCCGGGTATCTGTTACTCTATATATAAACCCATCCGAAACCCCTCGATTAGATTCCAGTCTGTAACTCACTCCCGGGTATCTGTTATTCTATATATAAACCCATCCGAAACCCCTCGATTAGATTCCAGTCTGGAACTCACTCCCGGGTATCTGTTATTCTACATATAAATCCCCCCGAACCCCTCGATTAGATTCCAGTCTGTAACTCACCCCCGGGTATCTGTTATTCTATATATAAACCACCCCGAAACCCTTGAATAGATTCCAGTCTGTAACTCACGCCCAGGTAGCTGTTATTCTATATATAAACCATCCCGAACACCTCGATTAGATTCCAGTCTGTAACTCACTCCCGGGTATCTGTTATTCTATATATAAACCCATCCGAAACCCCTCGATTAGATTCCAGTCTGTAACTCACTCCCGGGTATCTGTTATTCTATATATGAACCCATCCGAAACCTATCGATTAGATTCCAGTCTGTAACTCACTCCTGGGTATCTGTTATTCTATATTTAAACCCATCCGAAACCCCTCGATTAGATTCCAGTCTGGAACACACTCCCGGGTATCTGTTATTCTATATATAAACCCCCCGAACCCCTCCATTAGATTCCAGTCTGTAACTCACTCCCGGGTATCTGTTATTCTATATATAAACCCATCCGAAACCCCTCGATTAGATTCCAGTCTGTAACTCACTCCCGGGTATCTGTTATTCTATATATAAACCCACCCGAAACCCCTCGATTAGATTCCAGTCTGTAACTCACTCCCGGGTATCTGTTATTCTATATATAAACCCATCCGAAACCCCTCGTTTAGATTCCAGTCTGTAACTCACTCCCGGGTATCTGTTATTCGATACATAAACCCACCCGAAACCCCTCGATTAGATTCCAGTCTGTAACTCACTCCCGGGTATCTGTTATTCTATATATAAACCCACCGAAACCCCTCGATTAGATTCCAGTCTGTAACTCACTCCCGGGTATCTGTTATTCTATATATAAACCCCCCCGAACCCCTCGATTAGATTCCAGTCTGTAACTCACTCCCGGGTATCTGTTATTCTATATATAAACCACCCCGAACCCCTCGAATATATTCCAGTCTGTAACTCACTCCCGGGTATCTGTTACTCTATATATAAACCCCCCCGAACCACTCGATTAGATTCCAGTCTGTAACTCACTCCCGGGTATCTGTTATTCTATATATAAACCCATCCGAAACCCCTCGATTAGATTCCAGTCTGGAACTCACTCCCGGGTATCTGTTATTCTATATATAAATCACCCCGAACCCCTCGATTAGATTCCAGTCTGTAACTCACTCCCGGGTATCTGTTATTCTATATATAAACCACCCCGAACCCCTTGAATAGATTCCAGTCTGTAACTCACGCCCAGGTATCTGTTATTCTATATATAAACCATCCCGAACACCTCGATTAGATTCCAGTCTGTAACTCACTCCCGGGTATTTGTTATTCTATACATAAACCCACCCGAAACCCCTCGATTAGATTCCAGTCTGCAACTCACTCCCGGGTATCTGTTATTCTATATATAAACCCACCGAAACCCCTCGATTAGATTCCAGTCTGTAACTCACTCCCGGGTATCTGTTATTCTATATATAAACCATCCAGAAACCCTCGATTAGATTCCAGTCTGTAACTCACTCCCGGGTATCTGTTATTCTATATATAAACCACCTCGAACCCCTCGATTAGATTCCAGTCTGTAACTCACTCCCGGGTATCTGTTATTCTATATATAAACCCATCCGAAACCCCTCGATTAGATTCCAGTTTGTAACTCACTCCCGGGGATCTGTTATTCTATACATAAACCCACCCGAAACCCCTCGATTAGATTCCAGTCTGTAACTCACTCCCGGGTATCTGTTATTCTATATATAAACCCACCCGAAACCCCTCGATTAGATTCCAGTCTGTAACTCACTCCCGGGTATCTGTTATTCTATATATAAACCCATCCGAAACCCCTCGTTTCGATTCCAGTCTGTAACTCACTCCCGGGTATCTGTTATTCGATACATAAACCCACCCGAAACCCCTCGATTAGATTCCAGTCTGTAACTCACTCCCGGGTATCTGTTATTCTATATATAAACCCACCGAAACCCCTCGATTAGATTCCAGTCTGGAACTCACTCCCGGGTATCTGTTATTCTATATATAAACCCCCCCGAACCCCTCGATTAGATTCCAGTCTGTAACTCACTCCCGGGTATCTGTTATTCTATATATAAACCACCCCGAACCCCTCGAATATATTCCAGTCTGTAACTCACTCCCGGGTATCTGTTACTCTATATATAAACCCCCCCGAACCCCTCGATTAGATTCCAGTCTGTAACTCACTCCCGGGTATCTGTTATTCTATATATAAACCCATCCGAAACCCCTCGATTAGATTCCAGTCTGGAACTCACTCCCGGGTATCTGTTATTCTACATATAAATCCCCCCGAACCCCTCGATTAGATTCCAGTCTGTAACTCACTCCCGGGTATCTGTTATTCTATATATAAACCACCCCGAAACCCTTGAATAGATTCCAGTCTGTAACTCACGCCCAGGTAGCTGTTATTCTATATATAAACCATCCCGAACACCTCGATTAGATTCCAGTCTGTAACTCACTCCCGGGTATCTGTTATTCTATATATAAACCACCCCGAACCCCTCGAATAGATTCCAGTCTGTAACTCACTCCCGGGTATCTGTTATTCTATATAGAAACCCACCCGAAACCCCTCGATTAGATTCCAGTCTGTAACTCACTCCCGGGTATCTGTTATTCTATATATAAACCCACCCGAACCCCTCGATTAGATTCCAGTCTGTAACTCACTCCCAGGTATCCGTGATTCTATATATAAACCACCCCGAACCCCTCGATTAGATTCCAGTCTGTAACTCACTCCCGGGTATCTGTTATTCTATATATAAACCCATCCGAAACCCCTCGATTAGATTCCAGTCTGTAACTCACTCCCGGGTATCTGTTATTCGATATATGAACCCATCCGAAACCTATCGATTAGATTCCAGTCTGTAACTCACTCCTGGGTATCTGTTATTCTATATATAAACCCATCCGAAACCCCTCGATTAGATTCCAGTCTGTAACTCACTCCCCGGTATCTGTTATTCTATATATAAACCCCCCGAACCCCTCCATTAGATTCCAGTCTGTAACTCACTCCCGGGTATCTGTTATTCTATATATAAACCCATCCGAAACCCCTCGATTAGATTCCAGTCTGTAACTCACTCCCGGGTATCTGTTATTCTATATATAAACCCACCCGAAACCCCTCGATTAGATTCCAGTCTGTAACTCACTCCCGGGTATCTGTTATTCTATATATAAACCCATCCGAAACCCCTCGTTTAGATTCCAGTCTGTAACTCACTCCCGGGTATCTGTTATTCGATACATAAACCCACCCGAAACCCCTCGATTAGATTCCAGTCTGTAACTCACTCCCGGGTATCTGTTATTCTATATATAAACCCACCGAAACCCCTCGATTAGATTCCAGTCTGTAACTCACTCCCGGGTATCTGTTATTCTATATATAAACCCACCGAAACCCCTCGATTAGATTCCAGTCTGGAACTCACTCCCGGGTATCTGTTATTCTATATATAAACCCCCCCGAACCCCTCGATGAGATTCCAGTCTGTAACTCACTCCCGGGTATCTGTTATTCTATATATAAACCACCCCGAACCCCTCGAATATATTCCAGTCTGTAACTCACTCCCGGGTATCTGTTACTCTATATATAAACCCCCCCGAACCACTCGATTAGATTCCAGTCTGTAACTCACTCCCGGGTATCTGTTATTCTATATATAAACCCATCCGAAACCCCTCGATTAGATTCCAGTCTGGAACTCACTCCCGGGTATCTGTTATTCTATATATAAATCCCCCCGAACCCCTCGATTAGATTCCAGTCTGTAACTCACTCCCGGGTATCTGTTATTCTATATATAAACCACCCCGAACCCCTTGAATAGATTCCAGTCTGTAACTCACGCCCAGGTATCTGTTATTCTATATATAAACCATCCCGAACACCTCGATTAGATTCCAGTCTGTAACTCACTCCCGGGTATTTGTTATTCTACACATAAACCCACCCGAAACCCCTCGATTAGATTCCAGTCTGTAACTCACTCCCGGGTATCTGTTATTCTATATATAAACCCACCGAAACCCCTCGATTAGATTCCAGTCTGTAACTCACTCCCGGGTATCTGTTATTCTATATATAAACCATCCAGAAACCCTCGATTAGATTCCAGTCTGTAACTCACTCCCGGGTATCTGTTATTCTATATATAAACCACCTCGAACCCCTCGATTAGATTCCAGTCTGTAACTCACTCCCGGGTATCTGTTATTCTATATATAAACCCATCCGAAACCCCTCGATTAGATTCCAGTTTGTAACTCACTCCCGGGGATCTGTTATTCTATACATAAACCCACCCGAAACCCCTCGATTAGATTCCAGTCTGTAACTCACTCCCGGGTATCTGTTATTCTATATATAAACCCACCGAAACCCCTCGATTAGATTCCAGTCTGTAACTCACTCCCGGGTATCTGTTATTCCATACATAAACCCACCCGAAACCCCTCGATTGGATTCCAGTCTGTAACTCACTCCCGGGTATCTGTTATTCTATATATAAACCACCCCGAAACCCTCGATTAGATTCCGGTCTCTAACTCACTCCCGGGTATCTGTTATTCCATATATAAACCCCCGAACCCCTCGATTAGATTCCAGTCTGTAACTCACTCCCAGGTATCTGTTATTCTAGATATAAACCACCCCGAACCTCTCGATTAGATTCCAGTCTGTAACTCACTCCCGGGTATCTGTTATTCTATATATAAACCTCCCCGAACCCTCGATTAGATTCCAGTCTGTAACTCACTCCCGGGTATCTGTTATTCTGTATATAAACCACCCCGAACCCCTCGATTAGATTCCAGTCTGTAACTCACTCCCGGGTATCTGTTATTCTATATATAAACCCCCCGAACCCCTCGATTAGATTCCAGTCTGTAACTCACTCCCGGGTGTCAGTTATTCTATATATAAAACACCCTGAACCCCTCGATTAGATTCCGGTCTGTAACTCACTCACGGGTATCTGTTATTTTATGGAAAAACCACCCCAAACCCCTCAATTAGATTACAGTCTGTAACTCACTCCCCGGTATCTGTTACTCTACATATAAACCACCCCGAACCCCTCGATTAGATTCCAGTCTGTAACTCGCTCCCGGGTATCTGTTATTTTATGTATAAACCATCCAGAAACCCTCGATTAGATTACAGTCTGTAACTCACTCCCTGGTATCTGTTATTCTATATATAAACCAACCTGAACCCCTCAATTCGATTCCAGTCTGTAACTCACGCCCGGGTATCTGTTATTCTATATTTAAACCACCCCGAAACACGTCGATTAGATTCCAGTCTGTAACTCACTCCCGGGTATCTGGTATTCTATATATAAACCCACCCTGAACCCCTCGATTAGATTCCATTCTGTAACTCACTCCCGGGTATCTGTTATTCAGTATATTAAATGCCCCGAAACCCCTCGATTAGATTCCAGTCTGCAACTCACTCCCGGGTATCTGTTATTCTAAATGAAAACCACCCCGAACCCCTCGATTAGATTCCATTCTGTAACTCACTCCCGGGTATCTGTTATTCTCTATATAAACCACCCTGAGCCCCTCGATTAGATTCCAGTCTGTAACTCACTCCCGGGTATCTGTTATTCTGTTGATACACCTTCCAGACCCCTCAATTAGATTCCAGTCTGTAACTCACTCCCGCGTATCTGTTTTCTATATAAACCACCTCGAACGCCTCGATTAGATTCCAGTCTTTAATTCACTCCCGGTCATCTGTTATTCTATAGATAAACCATCCCGAACCCCTCGATTCGATTCCAGTCTGTAACTCACTCCCAGGTATCTGTTATTCTATATATAAACCATCCCGAACCCCTCGATTAGATTCCAGTCTGTAACTCACTCCCGGGTATCTGTTATTCTATATGTAAACCACCCTGAACTCCTCGATTAGATTCCAGTCTGTAACTCACTCCCGGGTATCTGTTATTCTATATGTAAACCACCCTGAACTCCTCGATTTGATTCCAGTCTGTAACTCACTCCCGGGTATCTGTTATTCTATATGTAAACCACCCTGAACCCCTCGATTAGATTCCAGTCTGTAACTCACTCCCGGGTATCTGTTATTCTATATATAACCACCCCCGAACCCCTCGATTAGATTCCAGTCTGTAACTCACTCCCGGGTATCTGTTATTCTATATGTAAACCACCCTGAACCCCTCGATTAGATACCAGTCTGTAACTCACCTCCGGGTATCTGTGATTCTATATATAAACCACCCCGAATCCCTCGATTAGATTCCAGTCTGTAACTCACTCCTGGGTATCAGTTATTCTATATATAAACTACCCTGAAACCCTCAATTAGATTCCAGTCTGTAACTCACTCCCGGGTGTCTGTTATTCTATATATAAGCCACCCCGAACCCATCGATTACATTCCAGTCTGTAACTCACTCCCGGGTATCTGTTATTCTATATATAAACCCCCCGAACACCTCGATTAGATTCCAGTCTGTAACTCACTCCCCGGTATCTGTTATTCTATATATAAACCCCCCTGAACCTCTCGATTAGATTCCAGTCTGTAACTCACTCCCAGGTATCTGTTATTCTATATATAAACCGCCCCGAACCCCTCGATTAGATTCCAATCTGTAACTCACGCCCGGGTATCTGTTATTCTATATATAAACCACCCTGAGCCCCTCGATTAGATTCCAGTCTGTAACTCACTCCCGGGTATCTGTTATTCAGTATATTAAACGCCCCGAAACCCCTCGATTAGATTCCATTCTGCAACTCACTCCCGGGTATCTGTTATTCTGTTTATACACCATCCCGAACCCCTCAATTAGATTCCAGTCTGTAACTCACTCCCGCGTATCTGTGTTCTATATAAACCTCCTCGAACCCCTCGATTAGTTTCCAGTCTGTAACTCACTCCCTGGTATCTGTTATTCTATAGATAAACCATCCCGAACCCCTCGATTCGATTCCAGTCTGTAACTCACCCCCGGGTATCTGTGATTCTATATATAAACCACCCCGAATCCCTCGATTTGATTCCAGTCTGTAACTCACTCCCGGGTATCTCTGATTCTATATATAAACCACCCCGAATCCCTCGATTTGATTCCAGTCTGTAACTCACTCCCGGGTATCTGTGATTCTATATATAAACCACCCCGTACCCCTCGATTACATTCCAGTCTGTAACTCACTCCCGGGTATCTGTTATTCTATATATAAACCCCCCGAACCCCTCGATTAGATTCCAGTCTGTAACTCAATCCCGCTTATCTGTTATTCTATATATAAACCACCCCGAACCCCTCGATTAGATTCCAGTTTGTAACTCACTCCTGGGTATCTGTTATTCTAGATATAAACCCCCCCGAAACCCCTCGATTAGATTCCAGTCTGTAACTCACTCCCGGGTATCTGTTATTGTATATATAAACCACCCTGAACCCCTCGATTAGATTCCAGTCTGTAACTCACTCCCGGGTATCTGTTATTCTGTTTATACACCATCCCGAACCCCTCGATTAGATTCAAGTCTGTAACTCACTCCCGGGTATCTGTTATTCTATATATAAACCACTCCGAATCCCTCGATTAGAATGCAGTCAGTAACTCACTCCCGGGTATCTGTGATTCTATATATAAACCACCCTGAGCCCCTCGATTAGATTCCAGTCTGTAACTCACTCCCGGGTATCTGTTATTCTATATATTAACCACCCCGAATCCCTCGATTTGATTCCAGTCTGTAACTCACTCCTGGGCATCTGTTATTCTATGTATAAACTACCCTGAAACCCTCGATTAGATTCCAGTCAGTAACTCACTCCCGGGTATCTGTTATTCTATATATGAGCCACCCCGAACCCATCGATGACATTCCAGTCTGTAACTCACTCCCGGGTATCTGTTACTCTATATATAAACCACCCCGAACCTCTCGGTTAGATTCCAGTCTGTAACTCACTCCCGGGTATCTGTTATTCTATATATAAACCCCCCGAACCCCTCGATTAGATTCCAGTCTGTAACTCACTCCCCGGTATCTGTTATTTTATGTATAAACCACCCAGAACCCCTCGATTAGATTCCAGTCTGTAACTCACTCCCGGGTATCTGTTATTCTATATATAAACCACCCTGAGCCCCTCGATTAGATTCCAGTCTGTAACTCACTCCCGGGTATCTGTTATTCAGTATATTAAACGCCCCGAAACCCCTCGATTAGATTCCAGTCTGCAACTCACTCCCGGGTATCTGTTATTCTAAATATAAACCACCCCGAACGCCTCGATTAGATTCCATTCTGTAACTCACTCCCGGGTATCTGTTATTCTGTTTATACACCATCCCGAACCCCTCAATTAGATTCCAGTCTGTAACTCACTCCCGCGTATCTGTTTTCTATATAAACCACCTCGAACACCTCGATTAGATTCCAGTCTTTAATTCACTCCAGGTCATCTGTTATTCTACATATAAACCACCCCGGACCCCTCGATTAGTTTCCAGTCTGTAACTCACTCCCTGGTATCTGTTATTCTATAGATAAACCATCCCAAACCCCTCGATTCGATTCCAGTCTGGAACTCACTCCCAGGTATCTGTTATTCTATATAGAAACCACCCCGAACCCCTCGATTTGATTCTAGTCTGTAACTCACTCCCGGGTATCTGTTATTCTATATATAAACCACACCGAACCCCTCGATTAGATTCAAGTCTGTAACTCACTCCAGGGTATCTGTTATTCTATATATAAACCACTCCGAATCCCTCGATTAGAATGCAGTCAGTAACTCACTCCCGGGTATCTGTGATTCTATATATAAACCACCCCGAATCCCTCGATTTGATTCCAGTCTGTAACTCACTCCCGGGTATCTGTGATTCTATATATAAACCACCCCGTACCCCTCGATTAGATTCCAGTCTGTAACTCACTCCAGGGTATCTGTTATTCTACATATAAACCACCCTGAACCCCTCGATTAGATTCCAGTCTGCAACTCACTCCCGGGTATCTGTTATTCTGTATATAAACCAGTCCGAACCCAGTCTCTTAGATTCCAGTCTGTAACTCGCTCCCGGGTATCTGTTATTCTATATATAAACCACCCCGAACCCCTCGATTAGATTCCAGTCTGTAACTCACTCCTGGGTAGCTGTTATTCTATATATAAACCCCCCTGAAACACGTCGATTAGATTCCAGTCTGTAAGTCACTCCCGGGTATCTGTTATTCTGTATATTAAACGCCCCGAAACCCCTCGATTAGATTCCAGTCTGTAACTCACTCCCGGGTATCTGTTATTCTATATATAAACCACCCCGAACCCCTCGATGAGATTCCAGTCTGTAACTCACTCCCGGGTATCTGTTATTCTATCTATAAACCACCCCGAACCCCTCGATTAGATTCCAGTCTGTCACTCACTCCCGGGTATCTGTTATTCTGTTTATACACCATCCCGAACCCCTCGATTAGATTGAAGTCTGTAACTCACTCCCGGGTATCTGTTATTCTATATATAAACCACCCCGTACCCCTCGATTAGATACCAGTCTGTAACTCAAATCCGGGTATCTGTTATTCTATATATAAGCCACCCCGAACCCATCGATTACATTCCAGTCTGTAACTCACTCCCGGGTATCTGTTATTCTATATATAAACCACCCCGAACCCCTCGGTTAAATTCCAGTCTGTAACTCACTCCCGGGTATCTGTTATTTTATGTATAAACCACCCAGAACCCCTCGATTAGATTCCAGTCTGTAACTCACTCCCGGGTATCTGTTTTTCTATATATAAACCCCCCCGAACCCCTCGATTAGATTCCAGTCCGTAACTCACTCCCGGGTATCTGTTATTCTATATATAAACCCCCCTGAACCCCTCGATTAGATTCCAGTCTGTAACTCACTCCCAGGTATCTGTTATTCTATATATAAACCGCCCCGAACCCCTCGATTAGATTCCAATCTGTAACTCACTCCCGGGTATCTGTTATTCTATATATAAACCACCCCGAACCCCTCGATTAGATTCCAATCTGTAACTCACGCCCGGGTATCTGTTATTCTATATATAAACCCCCCCGAAACACGTCGATTAGATTCCAGTCTGTAAGTCACTCCCGGGTATCTGTTATTCTGTATATTAAACGCCCCGAAACCCCTCGATTAGATTCCAGTCTGTAACTCACTCCCGGGTATCTGTTATTCTATATATAAACCACCCTGAACCCCTCGATGAGATTCCAGTCTGTAACTCACTCCCGGGTATCTGTTATTCTATATATAAACCACCCCGAACCCCTCGATTAGATTCCAGTCTGTAACTCACTCCCGGGTATCTGTTATTCTATATATAAACCACCCCGAACCCCTCGATTAGATTCCAGTCTGTAACTCACTCCCGGGTATCTGGTATTCTGTTCATACACCATCCCGAACCCCTCGATTAGATTCCAGTCTGTAACTCACTCCCGGGTATCTGTTATTCTATATATAAACCATCCCGAACCCCTCGATTAGATTCCAGTCTGTAACTCACTCCCGGGTATCTGTTATTCGATATATAAACCATCCCGAATCCCTCGATTAGATTCCAGTCTGTAACTCACTCCTGGGTATCTGTTATTCTATATATATAAACTACCCTGAAACCCTCGATTAGATTCCAGTCTGTAACTCACTCCCGGGTATCTGTTATTCTATATATAAACCCCCCCGAACCCCTCGATTAGATTCCAGTCTGTAACTCACTCCCGGGTATCTGTTATTCTATATATAAACCCCACTGAACAACTCGATTAGATTCCAGTCTGTAACTCACTCCCGGGTATCTGTTATTCTATATATAAACCCCCCTGAACCTCTCGATTAGATTCCAGTCTGTAACTCACTCCTAGGTCTCTGTTATTCTATATATAAACCGCCCCGAACCCCTCGATTAGATTCCAATCTGTAACTCACGCCCGGGTATCTGTTATTCTATATATAAACCCCCCGGAACACGTCGATTAGATTTCAGTCTTGTAAGTCACTCCTGGGTATCTGTTATTCTGTATATTAAACGCCCCGAAACCCCTCGATTAGATTCCAGTCTGTAAATCACTCCCGGGTATCTGTTATTCTATATATAAACCACTCCGAATCCCTCGATTAGAATGCAGTCAGTAACTCACTCCCGGGTATCTGTGATTCTATATATAAACGACCCCGAATCCCTCGATTTGATTCCAGTCTGTAACTCACTCCCGGGTATCTGTTATTCTATATATAAACCACCCCGTACCCCTCGATTAGATACCAGTCTGTAACTCACCTCCGGGTATCTGTGATTCTATATATAAACCACCCCGAATCCCTCGATTAGATTCCAGTCTGTAACTCACTCCTGGGTATCTGTTATTCTATATATAAACTACCCTGAAACCCTCGATTAGATTCCAGTCTGTAACTCACTCCCGGGTATCTGTTATTCTATATATAAGCCACCCCGAACCCATCGATTACATTCCAGTCTGTAACTCACTCCCGGGTATCTGTTATTCTATATATAAACCACCCCGAACCCCTCGGTTAGATTCCAGTCTGTAACTCACTCCCGGGTATCTGTTATTTTATGTATAAACCACCCAGAACCCCTCGATTAGATTCCAGTCTGTAACTCACTCCCGGGTATTTGTTATTCTATATATGAACCCGCCCGAACCCCTCGATTAGATTCCAGTCTGTAACTCACTCCCGGGTATCTGTTATTCTATATATAAACCCTCCTGAACCCCTCGATTAGATTCCAGTCTGTAACTCACTCCCGGGTATCTGTTATTCTATATATAAACCCCCCTGAACCTCTCGATTAGATTCCAGTCTGTAACTCACTCCCAGGTATCTGTTATTCTATATATAAACCGCCCCGAACCCCTCGATTAGATTCCAGTCTGTAACTCACTCCCGGGTATCTGTTATTCTATATATAAACCCCCCCGAAACACGTCGATTAGATTCCAGTCTGCAAGTCACTCCCGGGTATCTGTTATTCTGTATATTAAACGCCCCGAAACCCCTCGATTAGATTCCAGTCTGTAACTCACTCCCGGGTATCTGTGATTCTGTTTATACACCATCCCGAACCCCTCGATTAGATTCCAGTCTGTAACTCACTCCCGGGTATCTTTTATTTTATGTATAAACCACCCCGAACCCCTCAATTCGATTCCAGTCTGGAGCTCAGTCCCATGTGTCTGTTATTCTGTATATAAATCACCCCGAACTCCTCGATTAGAATGCAGTCAGTAACTCACTCCCAGTTATCTGTTATTCTATATATAAGCCACCCTGAACCCCTCGATTAGATTCCAGTCTGTAACTCACTCCCGGGTATCTGTTATTCTATGTATAAACCACCCTGAACCCCTCGAATAGATTCCAGTCTGTAACTCACTCCCGGGTATCTGTTATTCTATATATAAACCACCCTGAACCCCTCGATTAGATTCCAGTCTGTAACTCACTCCCGGGTATCTGTTATTCTATACATAAACCACCCCGAACCCCTCGATTAGATTCCAGTCTGTAACTCACTCCCGGGTATCTGTTATTCTATATATAAACCACCCTGAACCCCTCAATTAGATTCCAGTCTGTAACTCACTCCCGCGTATCTGTTTTCTATATAAACCACCTCGAACCCCTCGATTAGATTCCAGTCTTTAACTCACTCCCGGTCATCTGTTATTCTACATATAAACCACCCCCGAACCCTGAGATTAGATTCCAGTCTGTAACTCACTCCCGGGTATCTGTTATTTTATGTATAAACCACCCCGAACCCCTCGATTAGATTCCAGTCTGTAACTCACTCCCGCGTATCTGTTTTCTATATAAACCACCTCGAACCCCTCGATTAGATTCCAGTCTTTAACTCACTCCCGGTCATCTGTTATTCTACATATAAACCACCCCCGAACCCTGAGATTAGATTCCAGTCTGTAACTCACTCCCGGGTATCTGTTATTTTATGTATAAACCACCCCGAACCCCTCGATTAGATTCCAGTCTGTAACTCACTCCCGGGTATCTGTTATTTAATGTATAAACCACCCCGAACCCCTCGATTAGATTCAAGTCTGTAACTCACTCCCGGGTATCTGTTATTCTATATATAAACCACCCCAAACTCCTCAATTAGATTCCAGTCTGTAACTCACTCCCGGGTATCTGTTATTCTATATATAAACCACCCCGAACCCCTCGATTAGATTCCAGTCTGTAACTCACTCCCGGGTATCTGTTATTCTCTACATAAATCACCCCGAACCCATCGATTAGATTTCAGTCTGTAACTCACTCCCGGGTATCTGTTATTCTATATATAAACCACCCTGAACCCCTCAATTAGATTCCAGTCTGTAACTCACTCCCGCGTATCTGTTTTCTATATAAACCACCTCGAACCCCTCGATTAGATTCCAGTCTTTAACTCACTCCCGGTCATCTGTTATTCGACATATAAACCACCCCCGAACCCTGAGATTAGATTTCATTCTGTAACTCATTCCCAGGTACCTTTTATTCTATATATAAACCACCCCGAACCCCTCGATTAGATTCCAGTCTGTAACTCACTCCCGGGTATCTGTTATTCTCTATATAAACAACCCCGAACCCCTCGATTAGATTCCAGTCTGTAACTCACTCCCGGGTATCTGTTATTCTATATATAAACCACCCCGAACTCCTCAATTAGATTCCAGTCTGTAACTCACTCCCGGGTATCTGTCATTCTATATATAAACCACCCCAAACTCCTCAATTAGATTCCAGTCTGTAACTCACTCCCGGGTATCTGTTATTCTATATATAAACCCCCCCGAACCCCTCGATTAGATTCCAGTCTGTAACTCACTCCCGGGTATCTGTTATTTTATGTATAAACCACCCCGAACCCCTCGATTAGATCCCAGTCTGTAACTCATTCCCGGGTATCTGTTATTCTCTACATAAATCACCCCGAACCCATCGATTAGATTTCAGTCTGTAACTCACTCCCGGGTATCTGTTATTCTATATATAAACCACCCCGAACTCCTCAATTAGATTCCAGTCTGTAACTCACTCCCGGGTATCTGTTATTCTATATATAAACCCACCCCGAACCCCTCGATTAGATTCCAGTCTGTAACTCACTCCCGGGTATCTGTTATTTTATGTATAAACCACCCCGAACCCCTCGATTAGATCCCAGTCTGTAACTCACTCCCGGGTATCTGTTATTCTATATATAAACCCCCCCGAACCCCTCGATTAGATTCCAGTCTGTAACTCACTCCCGGGTATCTGTTATTCTATATATAAACCACCCCGAACCCCTCAATTAGATTCCAGTCTGTAACTCACTCCCGCGTATCTGTTTTCTATATAAACCACCTCGAACCCCTCGATTAGATTCCAGTCTTTAACTCACTCCCGGTCATCTGTTATTCGACATATAAACCACCCCCGAACCCTGAGATTAGATTTCATTCTGTAACTCATTCCCAGGTACCTTTTATTCTATATAAATCACATCGAATCCCTCGAGTAGATTCCAGTCTGTAACTCACTTCCAGGTATCTGTTATTCTATATATAAACCCCCCCGAACCCCTCGATTAGATTCCAGTCTGTAACTCACTCCCGGGTATCTGTTATTCTCGATATAAGCCACCCCGAACCCCTCGATTAGATTCCAGTCTGTAACTCACTCCCGGGTATCTGTTATTCTATATATAAACCACCCCGAACTCCTCAATTAGATTCCAGTCTGTAACTCACTCCCGGGTATCTGTCATTCTATCTCTAAACCACCCCAAACTCCTCAATTAGATTCCAGTCTGTAACTCACTCCCGGGTATCTGTTATTCTATATATAAACCCCCCCGAACTCCTCGATTAGATTCCAGTCTGTAACTCACTCCCGGGTATCTGTTATTTTATGTATAAACCACCCCGAACCCCTCGATTAGATCCCAGTCTGTAACTCACTCCCGGGTATCTGTTATTTTATGTATAAACCACCCCGAACCCCTCGATTAGATTCCAGACTATAACTCACTCCCGGGTATCTGTTATTCTATATATAAACCCCCCCGAACCCCTCGATTAGATTCCAGTCTGTAACTCACACCCGGGTATCTGTTATCCTATATATAAACCACCCCGAACCCCTCGATTAGATTCCAGTCTGTAACTCACTCCCGGTTATCTGTTATTCTATATATAAACCACCCCGAACCCCTCGATTAGATTCCAGTCTGTAACTCACTCCCGGGTATCTGTTATTCTATATATAAACCCCCCCGAACCCCTCGATTAGATTCCAGTCTGTAACTCACTCCCGGGTATCTGTTATTCTATATATAAACCACCCCAAACTCCTCAATTAGATTCCAGTCTGTAACTCACTCCCGGGTATCTGTTATTCTATATATAAACCCCCCCGAACCCCTCGATTAGATTCCAGTCTGTAACTCACTCCCGGTTATCTGTTATTCTATATATAAACCCCCCCGAACCCCTCGATTAGATTCCAGTCTGTAACTCACTCCCGGGTATCTGTTATTCTATATATAAACCACCCCGAACCCCTCGATTAGATTCCAGTCTGTTACTCAGTCCCGGTTATCTGTTATTCTATATATAAACCCCCCCGAACCCCTCGATTAGATTCCAGTCTGTAACTCACTCCCGGGTATCTGTTATTCTATATATAAACCACCCCGAACCCCTCGATTAGATTCCAGTCTGTAACTCAGTCCCAGGTATCTGCTATTCTCTATTTAAACCACCCCGAAACACTTGATTAGATTCCAGTCTGTAACACACTTCCGGGTATCTGTTATTCTATATATAAATCACCCCGAACCCCTCAATTAGATTCCAGTCTGTAACTCACTCCCGGGTATCTGTTATTCTCTACATAAATGACCCCGAACCCATCGATTACATTCCAGTCTGTAACTCACTCCCGGGTATCTGTTATTCTATATATAAACCACCCCGCACCCCTCGATTAGATTCCAGTCTGTAACCCACTCCCGGGTATCTGTTATTCTATATATAAACCACCCCGAACCCCTCAATTAGATTCCAGTCCGTAACCCACTCCCGGGTATCTGTTATTCTATATATAAATCACCCCGAACCCATCGAATAGATTCCAGACTATAACTCACTCCCGGGTATCTGTTATTCTATATTTAAAACCCCCCCGAACACCTCGATTAGATTCCAGTCTGTAACTCACTCCCGGGTATCTGTTATTCTATATATAAACCACCCGAACCCTCGATTAGATTCCAGTCTGTAACTCACTCCCGGGTATCTGTTATTCTATATATAAACCACCCCGAACCCACGATTAGATTCCAGTCCGTAACTCACTCCCCGGTATCTGTTACTCTTTATATAAACCACCCCCAACCCCTCGATTAGATTCCAGTCTGTAACTCACTCACGGGTATCTGTTATTTTATGTATAAACCACCCCGAACCCCTCAATTAGATTACAGTCTGTAACTCACTCCCCGGTATCTGTTATTCTATATATAAACCACCCCGAACCCACGATTAGATAGGGACAGTGTAGAGGGAGCTTTACTCTGTATCTAACCCCGTGCTGTACCTGTCCTGGGAGTGTTTGATGGGGGACAGTGTAGAGGGAGCTTTACTCTGTATCTAACCCCATGCTGTACCTGTCCTGGGAGTGTTTGATGGGGACAGTGTAGAGGGAGCTTTACTCTGTATCTAACCCCGTGCTGTACCTGTCCTGGGTGTGTTTGATGGGGACAGTGTAGAGGGAGCTTTACTCTGTATCTAACCCCGTGCTGTACCTGTCCTGGGAGTGTTTGATGGGGACAGTGTAGAGGGAGCTTTACTCTGTATCTAACCCCGTGCTGCACCTGTCCTGGGAGTGTTTGATGGGGGACAGTGTAGAGGGAGCTTTACTCTGTATCTAACCCCATGCTGTACCTGTCCTGGGAGTGTTTGATGGGGGACAGTGTAGAGGGAGCTTTACTCTGTATCTAACCCCGTGCTGTACCTGTCCTGGGAGTGTTTGATGGGGGACAGTGTAGAGGGAGCTTTACTCTGTATCTAACCCCATGCTTTACCTGTCCTGGGATTGTTTGATGGCGGACAGTGTAGAGGGAGCTTTACTCTGTATCTAACCCCATGCTGTACCTGTCCTGAGAGTGTTTGATGGGGGACAGTGTAGAGGGAGCTTTACTCTGTGTGGTGAACCATAGTTGGTTACCACTATGGGTACTTGTACATATGTTACTCTTGTTACTGTTGGGGTTAGGTTTGGGGTGTTCCACCTGTTATCATTGGTACACTCCGTTAGGCTCCGCCTTCTTACAGGAGTATAAAGGTCACTGCTACTTCCTCGTAGCCCTTAGTCTGGGATAGTATTGTTAAGTAGTGTGCTCCAATCTTGTTGTGAATAAAAGCCTTTATTCCCGGGTACGTCCTAGCCTCCCGAGTGAATTAATCGCGCATCAATTTTATTCACAACAAAATACCGATAATTTTGTTTGAGGAAAAAATGGAGCAGATGCTGAAACCCGATCGGCTAACCTTGGATCCGCGTGCCGCTGGGGCGTCGAGTACTTTCGACCATTGGTTGAAGTGTTTCGAGGATTACGTTGAGGCCTCGACAGCAGTCCAGTCCGACGCCGACAGATTGCGGGTCCTCCACGCCAGGGTGAGCAAGACTGTGTATGCAACAATTCGCGATTCCCAAAATTACAAAGATGCTCTCGAATTACTCAAGAAGCTGTATAATAAACAGGCGAATGAAATTCATGCTCGTCACCTGTTAGCCACTCGACGGCGGCAGCCCGGCGAAACTACGGGACAGTACCTGCGCGAACCTCAACAGCTAGCCAGAGCCTGCAACTGCAAGGAGGTGTCGGCTGTTCATTACAACAACGATCTTATTCGGGACGCGCCGTGGCGGGAATTGGCTCATCCTATATTCGCCTGCGGCTGCTAGAGCAGGGTACCTTGGACCTGGCTAAGACGGTAGAATTGGCCGATGCAATGGAAACGGCCTCCAGAAGTCTCGAAGCCTACCTCACCGACCACGTGGGAACAGCGTGGCGAGCACAGCCACCGCCTCAACTGTACTCGGCGGCTCCTCGGAACTGCGCGATAATGCTCCCAACTTCAGACCTGATGGCTGCGGCAGCTCCTGGAGGCCCACGGTGCTATTTCTGCGGATTGGCGAAGCACCCTCGCCAGAGATGTCCGGCCAGGACGGTGTTTTGCTCCGCCTGTGGAAAGAAAGGGCACTATGCAAAAGTGTGCCAAGCAAAGACCCCTTCCAAGCCCAGCAGTGCTGCGTCTGACTCCCCAGGATCCATCTCCTCGTCTCCGGCCTCGTCGATGTCTTCAGCCACGTGCGATCCACGGGCGCCGCCATTTCCTACGACGACGACGCAAGCCACGTGCGACCTGCGGGTGCCGCCGTTTTCAACATCATCGACCACGTGCGATCCGTGGGCGCAGCCATTTTGGTCGACACCAGCCGCAGAAGACCAGCAGGGGTCCTCGTCATCGACTATCTCAGCTGCCTGCAGTTACACTCGGGATCCAACAGTGGCGTCAATCATCCTGGACCAGGCCAAGCCTCACAGACTCGACAAGTCCATGATGGACATAGAGGTAAACGGGTGCCTGGCGCATTGCCTGTTTGACAGCGGGAGCACGGAGAGTTTCATCCATCCGGATACAGTGAAACGGTGCACTCTCCGGGTGCAAACTATCAGACAGACAATCTCCAAGGCATCGAGGTCCCGATCTGTCCTCGTTCTTGGGAGCTGTGTGGTAACCTTAACGGTGCGGGGCACAGTCTACGAGAACTTCAGGCTCCTCGTGTTACCGCACCTTTGCGCTCCGATACTCCTGGGGCTAGACTTTATGGTCCACCTGAAGAGTGTGACCCTGTGGTACGATGGGCCACTCCCTCCACTTTCAGTGGGAGAACAGCAGCCTCCAAATTGTCCAGAGCGCTCCACATGTTGCCTCTCAACACTCAAAATTACCCCGCCTTCCCTATTCGAAAATCTCGTGCCAGGCTGCAAGCCCATCGCAACTAAGAGCAGGCGTTACAGCGCTGAGGATCGGATCTTTATTCGATCTGAGGTTCAGCGGCTCCTCAGGGAAGGGATCATTCAACCTAGCACTAGCCCATGGAGAGCACAAGCCGTGGTGGTCAAGACGGGAGACAAGCCCCGGATGGTCATAGACTATAGTCAGACCATTAATAGGTACACGCAGCTGGACGCGTACCCTCTCCCGCGCATATCTGTCATGGTCAACCAGATTGCGCAGTACCGGGTGTTCTCCACCATCGACTTGAAGTCAGCTTACCACCAACTCCCCATTCGCCCAGAAGACCGCAAATACACGGCCTTTGAGGCACATGGCCGTCTCTACCACTTTTTAAGAGTCCCTTTCGGCGTCACTAATGGGGTCTCGGTCTTCCAGCGTGAGATGGACCGAATGGTGGACCAAAACGGGCTACGGGCTACCTTCCCATACCTGGACAACGTCACTATCTGCAGCCATGACCAGCAGGACCACGACGCCAACCTCCAGAAATTTTTACGCCCTGCGACTCTCCTGAACCTGACCTATAACAGGGAGAAGTGCGTATTCAGCAAGCCCCGCCTAGCAATCCTCGGATACGTGGTGGGAAACGGGGTCATCGGCCCCGATCCAGACCGTATGCGTCCCCCTCTTGAACTTCCCCTACTCACTAGCATCAAAGCACTGAGAAGATGCTTAGGCTTCTTCTCGTACTATGCACAGTGGGTCCCCAATTATGCGGACAAAGCCCGTCCGCTCATAAAATCTACCTCTTTTCCCCTGGCAGCAGAGGCTCGCCTAGCCTTTGAAGGGATAAAAGCCGACATCGCGAAAGCCACGATGCACGCTGTCGATGAGTCCATCCCCTTCCAGGTGGAGAGCGATGCATCTGATTTCGCCCTGGCCGCCACACTTAACCAGGCGGGCAGGCCCATCGCCTTTTTCTCTCGCACCCTCCAAGGCCCTGAAATTCGGCACTCCTCTGTGGAGAAAGAGGCCCAGGCCATTGTGGAGGCCGTACGGCATTGGCGCCATTATTTGGCTGGCAAACGATTTACCCTGCTCACGGACCAGCGGTCCGTGGCGTTCATGTTCAACAACACGTTAAAGGGAAAAATTAGGAATGATAAAATCTTGAGGTGGAGAATCGAACTCTCCACCTGCAACTATGATATCATGTACCGTCTGGGGAAGCTCAATCAGCCCTCAGATGCCCTGTCGCGTGGAACATGTGCCAGTGTGCAGGAGGACCGGCTACAGGCCCTCCACAATGATCTCTGCCACCCGGGGATCACTCGGCTCTTCCATTTTGTAAAGGCCCGGAATCTGCCCTACTCCATAGAGGATGTCAGGTCGATAACTCGAAGCTGCCAGGTATGTGCTGAATGCAAGCCGCACTTCTACCGACCTGACAGGGCACACCTCATTAAGGCCACTCGCCCTTTTGAACGACTGAATGTTGATTTCAAGGGCCCCCTTCCTTCGACAGATCGGAATGTGTACTTCCTCAACGTGGTTGACGAGTACTCCCGATTCCCCTTTGCCATCCCCTGTTCTGACATGTCCTCTGCCATGGTCATCAAAGCCCTGCGGAGTCTTTTTACCCTGTTCGGCTACCCCAGTTATATCCACAGTGATAGGGGTTCGTCGTTTATGAGCGACGACTTGAGGCAATACCTGCTCTCCAAAGGAATTGCCTCAAGTAGGACTACGAGTTATAACCCCAGGGGTAACGGACAGGTCGAGAGAGAAAACGCTACAGTCTGGAAGGCTGTTTTACTGGCGTTAAGGTCTAGGGGTCTTCCAGTCACCCGTTGGCAAGAGATACTTTCTGATGCGCTCCATTCAATCCGGTCCCTCCTGTGTACGGCAACCAACGCTACCCCACATGAGCGGATGTTTACCTTCCCTAGGAAGTCTTCCTCTGGGGCCTCACTGCCGTCTTGGTTGACGTACTCAGGACCTGTCCTCCTGCGGTGGCATGTTAGGACCCGCAAGTCCGACCTTTTGGTTGAACAGGTCCATCTCCTCCACGCCAACCCTCAATGTGCCTATGTGGCATATCCTGACGGGCGAGAGGACACGGTCTCTATCAGAGATCTGGCGCCTGCAGGGGACCTGGAAACCCCCGTCACTCCCGCACCCCTGGTTAGGATTCCTTTGCCCATTCTCTCCCCTCCTGGCACGGCGCGGGCAGCATCGGGACCTCAACTTGATCCTCTTACTCCCGTGTGCAGCTTGCCTGAGTCCAGGAGATTGTCGCCACCTCGAGGTCCACAGGCGAGTGAGGAACTGGAGGAGTCACTGGACACCACCTCGGAGAGAGGGTCGTCACCACGGTCACCAGAACCGGCACTGGAGCCAGTGCTGCGGAGGTCGCAGAGACGGTGCGGACCTCCGATGCGGCTGAACTTGTGAACACATGGACAGTTCGTATTGTCTCCTTAACCCACCGGCCTTTGTTTTTAAAGGAGGGGTGAATGTGGTGAACTATAGATGGTCACCACTATGGGTACTTGTACATATGTTACTCTTGTTACTGTTGGGGTTAGGGTTGGGGTGTTCCACCTGTTATCATTGTTTATGTGGTACACTCCGTTCGGCTCCGCCTTCTTACAGGAGTATAAAGGTCACTGCTACTTCCTAGTAGCCCTTAGTCTGGGATAATATTGTTGAGTAGTGTGCTCCAATCTTGTTGTGAATAAAAGCCTTTATTCCCGGGTACGTCCTAGCCTCCCGTGTGAATCAATCGCGCATCACTCCGTATCTAACCCCGTGCTGTACCTGTCCTGGGAGTGTTTGATGGGGGACAGTGTAGAGGGAGCTTTACTCTGTATCTAACCCCGTGCTGTACCTGTCCTGGGAGTGTTTAATGGGGACAGTGCAGAGGGAGCTTTACTCTGTATCTAACCCCGTGCTGTACCTGTCCTGGGAGTGTTTGATGGGGCAGTGTAGAGGGAGCTTTACTCTGTATCTAACCCCGTACTGTACCTGTCCTGAGAGTGTTTGATGGGGACAGTATAGAGGGAGCTTTACTCTGTATCTAACCCCGTGCTGTACCTGTCCTGGGATTGTTTGATGGGGGACAGTGTAGAGGGACCTTTACTCTGTATCTAACCCCGTGCTGTACCTGTCCTGGGAGTGTTTGATGGGGGACAGTGTCGAGGGAGCTTTACTCTGTATCTAACCCCGTGCTGTACCTGCCCTGGGAGTGTTTGATGGGGGACAGTGTAGAGGGAGCTTTACTCTGTATCTAACCCCGTGCTGTACCTGCCCTGGGAGTGTTTGAAGGGGGAATGTGTGGGGGGAGCTTTACTCTGTATCTCACCCCGTGCTGTACCTGTCCTGGGAGTGTTTGATGGGGGAATGTGTGGGGGGAGCTTTACTCTGTATCTCACCCCGTGCTGTACCTGTCCTGGGAGTGTTTGATGGGGACAGTGTAGAGGGAGCTTTACTCTGTATCTAACCCCGTGCTGTACCTGTCCTGGGAGTGTTTGATGGGGGACAGTGTAGAGGGAGCTTTACTCTGTATCTAACCCCGTGCTGTCCCTGTCCTGGGAGTGTTTGATGGGGGACAGTGTAGAGGGAGCTTTACTCTGTATCTAACCCCGTGCTGTACCTGTCCTGGGAGTGTTTGATGGGACAGTGTAGAGGGAGCTTTACTCTGTATCTAACCCCGTGCTGTACCTGTCCTGGGAGTGTTTGATGGGACAGTGTAGAGGGAGCTTTACTCTGTATCTAACCCCGTGCTGTCCCTGTCCTGGGAGTGTTTGATGGGGGACAGTGTAGAGGTGTTCTCTGCTCTCTGTTGTTAAGTGAAACAAGTGCAGTGTTTTTCATCTGCTGCCTGTCTTCTCCAGGAGCGGTTTCGGTCTCAGTGCGTTCCTCGCGCTGTCTCTTTCTGTGCAGTTAATCAGAGTTGAGAGCGTAGGAGAGAGAGTGTTGCTGAAGTCTGCTCCAGCCTCTCTGGGAAGCACAGTGACATGTCGACAAAGCTTAACAAGATTTCCTGTTGCCTATCTCTCCCAGGGCCGCCTCATCTCCCCCTCACAGGCCCCGCTTTCTGAAACTCTGCTGAAAAGCTGTTTCACTCCGAGGTCCCACATAACTATTGCTGTCACTCTGAAAAAGCTGCCCTCTCTCTGTCTGTCTCTGTGTCTCTGTCTGTCTGTCTCTCTCTCTCTCTCTCTGTCTCTCTCTCTCTCTCTGTCTCTGTCTCTCTGTCTCTCTCTCTGTCTCCCTGTCTCTGTTTCTCTCTCTCTGTCTCTCTCTCTGTCTCTTTCTCTCTGTCTCTCTCTCTCTGTCTCTCTCTGTCTCTCTCTCTGTCTCTCTCTCTCTGTCTCTCTCTCTCTGTCTCTCTCTCAATCTCTGTCTTTCTCCGTGTGTCTCTCTCTCTCTCTGTCTCTCTCTCTCTGTCTCTCTCTCTCTGTCTCTCTCTCTGTCTCTTTCTCTCTGTCTCTCTGTCTCTGTCTCTGTCTCTCTCTGTCTCTCTCTCTCTGTCTCTCTCTCTGTCTCTCTCTCTCTGTCTCTCTCTCTCTGTTTCTCTCTCTCTGTCTGTCTTCCTGTCTCTCTCTGTCTCTGTCTCTCTGTTTCTCTCTCTCTCTCTCTGTCTCCCTGTCTTTCTCTCTCTGTCTCTGTCTCTGTCTCTCTCTGTCTCTGTCTCTCTCTCTCTGTCTCTCTCTCTCTGTCTGTCGCCCTGTCTCTCTCTCTCTCTGTCTCTGTCTCTCTGTTTCTCTCTCTCTGTCTCTCTTCCTCTCTCTGTCTCTCTCTCTCTCTCTGTCTCTCTCTCTGTCTCTCTCTCTGTCTCTGTTTCTCTCTCTCTCTCTGTCTCTCTCTCTCTTGCGATCTCTTATTCTTCTTGATTCATTCCCCTGCTGACCTCTTTACAGAACCTTAGTTCGGCCGCACTTGGAATAGTCTTCAATTCTGGTTGCCACACTACCAGAAGGAAGTGGAGGTTTTGGAGAGATAGGGAAGGGCTGTCGGGTTATATAGTTTTAAATGAATATAGACAGTAATATATACAGAATGCAGTGTTACAGTCATAGCTAGGGTGTAGAGAAAGATCAACTTAATGCGAGGTAGGTCCATTCAAAAGTCTGGCAGCAGCAGGGAAGAAGCTGTTCTTGAGTCGGTCGGTGCGTGACCTCAGACTTTTGTATCTTTTTCCTGACGGAATGTGATGAATCATAGATGGTCAGCACTATGGGTACTTGTAGATATGTTACTGTTGTCACTGTTGGGGTTAGGGTTGGGGCGTTCTACCTGTTGATATTGTTCTGTGGTACACTCCGGTTGTCTCTGCCTACCTGGAGGAGTATAAAGGTCACTGCACTGCCTGGTGACCCTTTAGTCTGGGATTGTATTGTTAAGCAGTATGCTCCATTCTTGTTACTAATAAAAGCCTTTATTTCCCGGGTACGATCCAGCCTCCCGAGTGAATTAATCGCGCATCAATTTTATTAGTAACAAATTTTGGTTAAAAAAAAACAAAATAAAACCATGGAGCAAATGTTAAAACCCGATTGGCTTACCTTAGATCCGCGTGCCGCTGGAGCGTCGAACACTTTCGACCATTGGTTGAAGTGTTTCCAAGATTATATCGACGCCTCAACAGCAGTCCAAAACGACACCGACAGATTGCGGGTCCTCCACGCAAGGGTAAGCGACACTGTGTATGCAACAATCCGTGATTCCCAAGACTACAAAGGGGCCATCGAACTACTTAAGAAGCTGTACAACAAACCGCCAAACGAGATTCATGCTCGTCACCTACTAGCCACTCGACGGCGGCAGCCCGGCGAAACGACGGGACGGTACCTGCGCGAACTTCAGCAGCGAGCCAGAGCCTGCAATTGCAAGCCAGTGTCGGCGACCCAGTATACGAACGACTTGATCCGAGATGCGTTCGTGGCGGGAATCGGCTCATCCTATATCCGCCTGCGGCTGCTAGAGCAAGGTAACTTGGACCTCGCTAAGACGGCGGAATTGGCTGATGCGATGGAAACGGCCTCCAGAAGTCTTGAAACTTACCCCACCGACCACGTGGGAACATCGTGGCAAGTACAGCCACCGACTCAACTCTACCCAGCGGCTCCGAGGAACTGCGCGATCGTGCTTTCAACCTCGGATCTGACGACGGCGGCAGCTCCAGGTGGCCTGCGGTGCTATTTCTGTGGATTGGCAAAGCACCCTCGTCAGCGATGTCCGGCCAGAACGGTATTTTGCTCCACGTGTGGGAAGAAAGGGCATTATGCTAAAGTGTGCCGAGCTAAACCACCTTCAAAGCCGAGCAGTGCGGCGTGTAACTCTCCAGGATCTGTCTCCTCGTCTCCGGCTTCGTCGAGGTCTTCAACCACGTGCGATTCACGAGCGCCGCCATTCCTGAGGACGACGACGCAAGACACGTGCGACCTGCGAGTGCCGCCACTTTCAACGCCATCGACCATGTGCGATCCATGGGCGCAGCCATTTTGGTCAGCACCGACCGCAGACGACCAGCAGGGGTCATCATCATCGACCATCTCAGCTGCCTGCAGTTGCACTCAAGATTCAACGGTGGCGTCAATCATCCTGGACCAGGCCAAGCCTCACAGACTCGACAAGTCCATGATGGACATAGAGGTAAACGGACGCCTGATACATTGTCTGTTTGACAGCGGGAGCACGGAGAGTTTCATTCATCCTGACACTGTGAAACGGTGCGGTCTCCGAGTACAGACTGTCAGACAGACAATTTCTATGGCGTCGAGGTCCCAATCTGTTACCGTTCTTGGGAGCTGCGTGGTCAATCTAACGGTGCGGGGCACAGTTTATGGGAACTTCAGGCTCCTCGTGTTACCGCACCTTTGCGCTCCGATACTCCTGGGACTAGACTTTATGGTCCACCTGAGGAGTGTAACCCTGCAGTACGATGGGCCACTCCCTCCACTTTCAGTGGGAGAACAGCAGCCTCCAAATTGCCCAGCGCGCTCCACGTGTAGCCTCTCGACACTCAGAATCACCCCACCATCCTTATTCGAGAATCTCGTGCCAGGCTGCAAGCCCATCGCAACTAAGAGCAGGCGTTACAGCGCTGAGGATCGGATCTTTATTCGATCTGAGGTTCAGCTCAGGGAAGGGATCATTCAACCTAGCACGAGCCCATGGAGAGCACAAGTCGTGGTGGTTAAAACTGGAGACAAGCCCCGGATGGTCATAGACTATAGTCAGACCATTAATAGGTACACGCAGCTGGACGCGTACCCTCTCCCGCGCATATCTGACATGGTCAACCAGATTGCGCAGTACCGGGTGTTCTCCACCATCGACTTGAAGTCAGCCTATCACCAGCTCCCCATTCGCCCAGAGGACCGAAAATACACGGCCTTCCAGGTGGAGAGTGATGCATCTGATTTCGCCCTGGCCGCCACACTTAACCAGGCGGGCAGGCCCTTCGCCTTTTTCTCTCGCACCCTCCAAGGCCCTGAAATTCGGCACTCCGCTGTGGAAAAAGAGGCTCAGGCCATTGTGGAGGCCGTCCGGCATTGGCGCCATTACTTGGCTGGAAAACGATTCACCCTGCTCACGGACCAGCGGTCCGTGGCGTTCATGTTCAACAACACGTTAAGGGGTAAGATCAAAAATGATAAAATCTTGAGGTGGAGAATCGAACTCTCCACCTACAACTATGATATCATGTACCGTCCGGGGAAGCTCAATGAGCCCTCAGATGCCCTGTCGCATGGAACACATGCCAGTGTGCAGGAGGATCGATTACAGGCCCTCCACAATGATCTCTGCCATCTGGGGATCACTCGGCTCTTCCATTTTGTAAAGGCCCGGAATCTACCCTACTCCGTAGAGGATGTCAGGTCGATAACTCGAAGCTGCCAGGTATGTGCTGAATGCAAACCGCACTTCTACCGACCTGACAGGGCACACCTCATTAAGGCCACTCGCCCTTTTGAAAGACTGAGTGTTGATTTCAAGGGCCCCCTTCCTTCGACAGATCGGAATGTGTATTTCCTCAACGTGGTTGACGAATACTCCCGATTCCCCTTTGCCATTCCCTGTTCAGACATGACCGCTGCCACGGTTATCAAAGCATTGCGGGATCTTTTCACTCTGTTTGGTTACCCCAGTTATATCCACAGTGAATAAGGGTTCGTCGTTTATGAGTGACGACTTTAGGCAATACCTGCTCTCAAAAGGGATTGCCTCAAGTAGGACTACGAGTTACAACCCCAGGGGTAACGGGCAGGTCGAAAGAGAAAACGCTACAGTCTGGAAGGCTGTCTTACTGGCGTTAAGGTCTAGGGGTCTTCCAGTCTCCCGTTGGCAAGAGGTACTTTCTGATGCGCTCCATTCAATCCGGTCCCTCCTGTGTACGGTAACCAACGCTACCCCACATGAGCGGATGTTTACCTTCCCTAGGAAGTCTTCCTCTGGGGCCTCACTGCCGTCTTGGTTGACGTACTCAGGACCTGTCCTCCTGCGGCAGCATGTTAGGACCCGCAAGTCCGACCCTTTGGTTGAACAGGTCCATCTCCTCCACGCCAACCCTCAATGTGCCTATGTGGCATATCCTGACGGGCGAGAGGACACGGTCTCTATCAGAGATCTGGCGCCTGCAGGGGACCTGGAAACCCCCGTCACTCCCGCACCCCTGGTTAGGGACCCCTTGACCTTTATCTCCCCTCCTGACACAGCGCGGGCAGTATCGGGACCACCACTTAATCCTCTTACTCCCATGTACAGCTTGCCTGAGTCCAGGAGATTGTCGCCACCTCGTGATCCACCCGTCCGTGAGGAACTGGAGGAGTCACTGGACACCGCCTTGGAGAGAGGGTCATCACGGTCACCAGAACCGACGCTACCGCCAGTGTTGAGGAGGTCGCAGAGACGGTGCGGCCCTCCGATACGACTGAACTTGTGAATATATGGACAGTTCGTACTGTTTTTTGCCCCACCGGCCTTTGTTTTAAAGGAGGGGTGAATGTGGTGAACCATAGATGGTTACCACTATGGGTACTTGTACATATGTTACTGTTGTCACTGTTGGGGTTAGGGTTGGGGTGTTCTACCTGTTGGTATTGTTCTGTGGTACACTCCGGTTGGCTCCGCCTACCTGGAGGAGTATAAAGGTCACTGCACTGCCTGGTGACCCTTTAGTCTGGGATTGTATTGTTAAGCGGTATGCTCCATTCTTGTTACTAATAAAAGCTTTTATTTCCCGGGTACGATCCAGCCTCCCGAGTGATTTAATCGCGCATCACGGAAGAAGGTGGAAGAGAGAATGTCCGGTGTGCGTGGGGGTCCTTGATTATGCTGGCTGCTTTTCCCCGAGGCAGCGGGAAGTGTAGACAGAGTCAAGGATGGGAGGCTGGTTTACGTGATGGGACTGGGCTCCATTCACGACCTTTTGTAGTTTCTTGTGGTCTTGGGCAGAGCAGGAGCCCATACCAAGCTGTGATACATCCAGAAAGGATGCTTTCTATGGTGCATCTGTAAAAGTTGGTGAGAGTCGTAGCGGACATGTCAAATTTCCTTCGTCTTCTGAGAAAGTAGAGGCGTTGGTGGGGCTTTCTTAACTATAGTGTCGGCGTGGGGGGGACCAGGACAGGTTGTTGGTGATCTGGACACCTAAAAACTTGAAGCTCTCGACCATTTCTACCTCGTCCCCGTTGATGTAGACAGGGGCATGTTCTCCTTTACGCTTCCTGAAGTCGATGACAATCTCCTTCGTTTTGTTGACATTGAGGGAGAGATTATTGTTGCTGCACCAGTTCACCAGATTCTCTACCTCATTCCTGTTCTCCGTCTTGGGGTACAGGGATAGAGAAGAAGGCATTCAGCATGCTTGGTTTCATTGGTCAGAACATTGAATACAGGAGTTGGAACGTCTTGTTGAAGTTGTACAAGACATTGGTAAGGCCACACTTGGAATACTGTGTTCAGTTCTGGTCACCCTATTATAGAAAGAATATTATTAAACTCGAAAGAGTGCAGAAAAGGTTTACTAGGATGCTACCGGGACTTGATGGATTGAGTTATAAGGAGAGGCTGGATAGACTGAGACTTTTTTCTCAGGAGCGTAGGAGGCTGAGGGGTGGTCTGATAGAGATCTATAAAATACTGAGGGGCACAGATCAGCTAGATAGTCAATATCTTTTCCCAAAGGTAGGGGAGTCTAAAACTAGACGGCATAGGTTTAAGGTGACGGGGAGAGATACAAAAGTGTCCAGAGGGGCAATTTTTTCACACAGAGGGTGGTGAGTGTCTGGAACGAGCTGCCAGAGGTAGTAGTAGAGGTGGGTACAATTTGGTCTTTTAAAAAGCGTTTAGACAGTTACATGGGTAAGATGGGTATAGAGGGATATGGGCCAAATGCGGGCAATTGGGACTAGCTTAGTGATTACAAAAAAGGGGCAGCATGGACAAGTTAGGCCAAATGGCCTGTTTCCATGCTGCAAAACCTCTATGACTCTATAAGAACTAGGAGCAGGAGTAGGCCATCTGGCCCCTCGAGCCTGCTCCGCCATTCAATAAGATCATGGCTGATCTTTTCGTGGACTCAGCTCCACTTACCCGCCCGATCCCCTTAATTCCGTTACTGTTCCAAAATCTATCTATCCTTGCCTTAAAAACATTCTATGAGGTAGCCTCAACTGGGCAGGGAATTCCACAGATTCACAACCCTTTGTGTGAAGAAGTTCCTCCTCAACTCAGTCCTAAATCTGCTCCCCCTTATTTTGAGGCCATGCCCCCTCGTTCCAGTTTCACCCGCCAGTGGAAACAACCTCCCTGCTTCTATCTTATCTATTCCCTTCATAATCTTAAATGTTTCTATAAGATCTCCCCTCATCCTTCTGAATTCCAATGAGTATAGTCCCAGTCTACTCAGCCTCTCCTCATAAGCCAACCCTCTCAACTCCGGAATCAACCTAGTGAACGTGTGGAATTCACTCCCACAGAAAGTAGTTGAGGCCAAAACGTTGTGTGATTTCAAGAAGGAATTAGATACAGCTCTTGGGGCTAAAGGGATCGAGGGATATGGCGGGGGGAAGGGGGGAGATCAGGATATTGGATTTGATAATCAGCCATGAATTCATAATGAATGATGGAGCAGGCTGGAAGGGCCAAATGGCCTCTTCCTGCTTCTAGTTTCTATGTTTCTAAAGTGCGGAGGGGCCTGGGCATCGGGGCTCGATACCCTCCCTGCTCATCTTGGGGCCCGACTGATGTCCATAAGCCATAAGACACAGGAGCAGAATTAGGCCACTCGGCCCATCGAGTCTGCCCCACCATTCAATCATGGCTGATATTTTTCTCATCCCCATTCTCCTGCCTTTTCCCCATAACCCCTGATCCCCTTATTAATCAAGAACCTATCTATCTCTGTCTTAAAGACACTCAATGACCCGGCCTCCACAGCCTTCTGCGGCAAAGAGTTCCACAGATTCACCACTGAAGAAATTCCTCCTCATCTCTGTTTTAAAGGATCGTCCCTTTAGCCTGAGGTTGTGCCCTCTGGTTCTAGTTTTTCCAACTCGTGGAAACATCCTCTCCACGTCCACTCTATCCAGGCCTCGCAGTATCCTGTAAGTTTCAATAAGATCCCCCTCCTCATCCTTCTAAACTCCAACGAGTACAGACCCAGAGTCCTCAACCGTTCCTCATACGACAAGCTCTTCATTCCAGGGATCATTCTTGTGAACCTCCTCTGGACCCTTTCCAAGGCCCGGCACATCCTTCCTTAGATACGGGGCCCAAAACTGCTCACAATACTCCAAACGGGGTCTGATCAGAGCCTTATACAGCCTCAGAAGTACATCCCTGCTCTTGTATTCTATTGTCTGATTATTGTCCCATGCAAGGGATATCATGAGAGCTTAGATTTTAGGCGTGGGGCCTAGATTTGTTGAGTCTTACATTCTGGAGGTTTCCATGAACACTCCTACTTGCGTTCAACGTCACATGGACAGGCACTCTGGAGATCTCACCGTTCTCCGTCCGAAGGTGGATCATTTATTTCACAATGTCTCCCCCTTCGCTCCCCCCGGAATGAATAACTCCTCGCTGCGCCTCCCTCCGCGACTCCAAAAACGCTGCCAAAGCGATTGGCCACCCTCAGACGCGCTGAGGCCTCTTTCTGTTTTTCATAGGATCCCTACAGTGCAGAAGGAGGCCTTTCGGCCCATCGAGTCTGCACCGACCTCAATCCCACCCAGGCCCTATCCCGTAACCCATGCATTTACCCTAGCTCGTCCCCCTGACACTAAGGGGCAATTTAGCATGGCCAACCCATCTAACCCACACATCTTTGGACACAAAGGAGCAATTTAGCATGGCCAATCCACCTAACCTACACATCTTTGGATACTAAGGGACAATTTAGCATGGCCAATCCACCTAACCTACACATCTTTGGACACTAAGGGACAATTTAGCATGGCCAGTCCACCTAACCTGCACATCTTTGGACACTAAGGGGCAATTTAGCACGGCCAATCCACCTAACCCGCACATCTTTGGACACTAAGGGGCAATTTAGCATCGCCAATCCACCTAACCCACACATCTTTGGACACTAAGGGACAATTTAGCATGGCCAATCCACCTAACCCACACATCTTTGGACACTAAGGGGCAATTTAGCATGGCCAATCCACCTAACCCACACATCTTTGGACACTAAGGGGCAATTTAGCATGGCCAATCCATCTAACCCACACATCTTTGGACACTAAGGGACAATTTAGCATGGCCAATCCACCTAAGCTGCACATCTTTGGACACTAAAGGGCAATTTAGCACGGCCAATCCACCTAAGCTGCACATCTTTGGACACTAAAGGGCAATTTAGCACGGCCAATCCACCTAACCTGCACATCTTTGGACACTAAAGGGCAATTTAGCATGGCCAATCCACCTAACCTGCACATCTTTGGACACTAAAGGGCAATTTAGCATGGCCAATCCCCCTAACCTACACATCTTTGGACACTAAGGGGCAATTTAGCATGGCCAATCCACCTAACCTGCACATCTTTGGAGTGTGGGAGGAAACCGGAGCACCCGGGGGAAACCCACGCAGACGCTGGGGGTATCCCCAGTGTTTATGTTCCCGTGGCTAATCCGTGCAGAAGCTGGTGATGGGAAATTTGGGGTATTTTTTCCTCAAACACAGCCGAGGACAGGACTGAGGAAAGGCAGCAGTTTCTCAGTTTATTCCTTCCCAGTTTGGCAGAAAGATGATTCAGATTCCTCTTGGGAATTCTTGGAGAGGCTGACTCAACAGAACAGCTACAGTGTCTCGCCTGCCTCCTCCTCTATGGGTTATTTCAAAAGCTCAAAGTCGTTCCGGAATATTCTCCAATGTCAGTCGCTGTTCCCCGGTACAGCACGGGGTTAGATACAGAGTAAAGCTCCCTCTACACTGTCCACATCAAACACTCCCAGGACAGGTACAGCACGGGGTTAGATACAGAGTAAAGCTCCCTCTACACTGTCCACATCAAACACTCCCAGGACAGGTACAGCACGGGGTTAGATACAGAGTAAAGCTCCCTCTACACTGTCCCCATCAAACACTCCCAGGACAGGTACAACACGGGGTTAGATACAGAGTAAAGCTCCCTCTACACTGTCCACATCAAACACTCCCAGGACAGGTACAGCACGGGGTTAGATACAGAGTAAAGCTCCCTCTACACTGTCCCCATCAAACACTCCCAGGGCAGGTACAGCACGGGGTTAGATACAGAGTAAAGCTCCCTCTACACTGTCCCCCATCAAACACTCCCAGGACAGGTACAGCACGGGGTTAGATACAGAGTAAAGCTCCCTCTACACTGTCCCCCATCAAACACTCCCAGGACACGTACAGCACGGGGTTAGATACAGAGTAAAGCTCACTCCACACTGTCCACATCAAACACTCCCAGGACAGGTACAGCACGGGGTTAGATACAGAATAAAGCTCCCTCTACACTGTCCCCCATCAAACACTCCCAGGACAGGTACAGCACGGGGTTAGATACAGAGTAAAGCTCCCTCTACACTGTCCCCATCAAACACTCCCAGGACAGGTACAGCACGGGGTTAGATACAGAGTAAAGCTCCCTCTACACTGTCCCCCATCAAACACTCCCAGGACAGGTACAGCACGGGGTTAGATACAGAGTAAAGCTCCCTCTACACTGTCCCCCCATCAAACACTCCCAGGACAGGTACAGCACAGGGTTAGATTCAGAGTAAAGCTCCCTCTACACTGTCCCCATCAAACACTCCCAGGACAGGTACAGCACGGGGTTAGATACAGAGTAAAGCTCCCTCTACACTGTCCCCCATCAAACACTCCCAGGACAGGTACAGCACGGGGTTAGATACAGAGTAAAGCTCCCTCTACACTGTCCCCCATCAAACACTCCCAGGACAGGTACAGCACGGGGTTAGATACAGAGTAAAGGTTCCTCTACACTGTCCCCCATCAAACACTCCCAGGACAGGTACAGCACGGGGTTAGATACAGAGTAAAGCTCCCTCGACACTGTCCCCCATCAAACACTCCCAGGACAGGTACAGCACGGGGTTAGATACAGAGTAAAGCTCCCTCGACACTGTCCCAATCAAACACTTCCAGGACAGGTACAGCACGGGGTTAGATACAGAGTAAAGCTCCCTCGACACTGTCCCCCATCAAACACTCCCAGGACAGGTACAGCACGGGGTTAGATACAGAGTAAAGCTCCCTCTACACTGTCCCCCATCAAACACTCCCAGGACAGGTACAGCACGGGGTTAGATACAGAGTAAAGCTCCCTCTGCACTGTCCCCCATCAAACACTCCCAGGACAGGTGCAGCACGGGGATAGATACGGAGTAAAGCTCCCTCGACACTGTCCCCCATCAAACACTCCCAGGACAGGTACAGCACGGGGATAGATACGGAGTAAAGCTCCCTCGACACTGTCCCCCATCAAACACTCCCAGGACAGGTACAGCACGGGGATAGATACAGAGTAAAGCTCCGTCTACACTGTCCCCCCATCAAACACTCTCAGGACAGGTACAGCACGGGGTTCGATACAGAGTAAAGCTCCCTCTACACTGTCGCCCATCAAACACTCCCAGGACAGGTACAGCACGGGGTTAGATACAGAGTAAAGCTCCCTCCACACTGTCCCAATCAAACACTCCCAGGACCGGTACAGCACGGGGTTAGATACAGAGTAAAGCTCCCTCTACACTGTCCCCATGAAACACTCCCAGGACAGGTACAGCACGGGGTTAGATACAGAGTAAAGCTCCCTATACACTGTCCCCATGAAACACTCCCAGGACAGGTACAGCACGGGGTTAGATACAGAGTAAAGCTCCCTATACACTGTCCCCATGAAACACTCCCAGGACAGGTACAGCACGGGGTTAGATACAGAGTAAAGCTCCCTATACACTGTCCCCATGAAACACTCCCAGGACAGGTACAGCACGGGGTTAGATAGAGAGTAAAGCTCCCTCGACACTGTCCCCCATCAAACACTCCCAGGACAGGCACAGCACGGGGCTAGATACAGAGTAAAGCTCCCTCTACACTGTCCCCCATCAAACACTCCCAGGACAGGTACAGCACGGAGTTAGATACAGAGTAAAGCTCCCTCTACACTGTCCCCCATCAAACACTCCCAGGACAGGTACAGCACGGGGTTAGATACAGAGTAAAGCTCCCTCTACACTGTCCCCATCAAACACTCCCAGGACAGGTACAGCACGGGGTTAGATACAGAGTAAAGCTCCCTCTGCACTTTCCCCCATCAAACACTCCCAGGACGGGAAGAGTTAGCCACACTGGATGGAAGGGATTGTCTTTAAGCGGAGGCTTGCCAGTCTCAGAGAGTCTCCTTTAAGATCTCTGCAAGGGCAAAGCCTCGCACGCATTCTGACGATTACGCTAAATTATGCTTAATTATAGAACTTACTGAGCGACATATGCCGTATTAACAAGAGTCGATGGCAACACTTATCCTGCCGTCTGCTTCAGCTGGCGAACGGGGAGAGACTTTTGGCATCGAGGGAATGTTGTCTCACCTACCTCGGCACCGTTCAAATCCCCTTTCGCACCCGGAGTGTCTTGGAACTGGGAGGGTCGCCAAGGCGATGGTGGCCATTTTGTGGCCTACATTGCCTATCCCCCATTCCAGAGCCTGGTCTTGACTCCAGAGCCCCATTCGCACCCGGACTATCTCGCCCAGATTGGCTTCGAACTGAGAGGGTCGCCAAGGCGATGGTGGCCATTTTGTGGCCTACATTGCCTATCCCCCCCTTCCAGGGCCTGGTCCTGACTCCAGAGCCCCGTTCGCACCCAGAGTGTCTTGGAACTGGGACGGTCGCCAAGGCGATGGTGGCCATTTTGTGGCCTACATTGCCTCTCTCCCATTCCAGGGCCGAGTACTGACTCCTGAGTCCCATTCACACCCGGTTTGGCTTGGAACTGGGAGGGTCGCCAAGGCGATGACAACCATTTTGTGGCCTACATTGCCCGACACACAATCCTGGTCCTGTCTTCAACATTCCAGCTCTGACACTCTCTGGGGGTGAGGGAAGGACATGAAAACCATCCCTCCCCCCACCCCAACACCCACTCTTACTCTTATGGTGGTCATGGGATCTTTAAGATCCGGCCAAATATCCTTAATTTAAATTTGTTCACCTGGTGTGGGGTGTCGCTGGCCAGGCACAGCATTCATTCCCCATTCCTAATTGCCGCCATCTTGGACCTGCCGCAGTCCCCGTGTGTGGGGTAGGTACACCCACAGTGCTGTTAGGGAGGGGGTTCCGGGATTTTGACCCCAGCGACAGTGAAGGAACGGCCGATATATTTCCAAGTCGGGATGGTGAGTGGCTCGGAGGGGGAACTTGCAGGTGGTGGTGTTCCCCATGTGTCTGCTGCTCCTCCCACAGTGCGGCACTCCCTCAGCACTGACCCTCCCACAGTGCGGCACTCCCTCAGCACCGACCCTCCCACAGTGCGGCACTCCCTCAGCACTGACCCTCCCACAGTGCGGCACTCCCTCAGCACTGACCCTCCCACAGTGCGGCACTCCCTCAGCACTGACCCTCCCACAGTGCAGCGTTCCCTCAGCACTGACCCTCCCACAGTGCGGCACTCCCTCAGCACTGACCCTCCCACAGTGCGGCACTCCCTCAGCACTGACCCTCCCATAGTGCGGCGCTCCCTCAGCACTGACCCTCCCACAGTGCGGCGCCCCCTCAGCACTGACCCTCCCACAGTGCGGCGCTCCCTCAGCACTGACCCTCCCACAGTGCGGCCCTCCCTCAGCAATGACCCCCAGACAGTGCGGCACTCCCTCGGCACTGACCGTCCTACAGTGCAGCGCTCCCTCAGCACTGACCCTCCCACAGTGCAGCGCTCCCTCAGCACCGACCCTCCCACAGTGCGGCGCTCCCTCAGCACCGACCCTCCCACAGTGTGGCGCTCCCTCAGCACCGACCCTCCCACAGTGCGGCCCTCCCTCAGCTCTGACCCTCCCACAGTGCGGCCCTCCCTCCGCACCGACCCTCCCACAGTGCGGCCCTCCCTCAGCACTGACCCTCCCACAGTGCGGCACTACCTCAGCACTGACCCTCCCACAGTGCGGCGCTCCCTCAGCACCGACCCTCCCACAGTGCGGCACTCCCTCAGCACTGACCCTCCCACAGTGCGGCCCTCCCTCAGCACTGACCCTCCCACAGTGCGGCGCTCCCTCAGCACTGACCCCCAGACAGTGCGGCGCTCCCTCAGTTTTGGACTGGTTGGAGTGATCCTGGGCGAACCGGGGTGGGAAAACGCGATTGTCCACACCGACTGGAACCAGGGTAAGTTCTGGAATATATTCCTCAGAAGTTTTGAGTCCAAGGCCGGTACTCAAGGGGGAGACACACGAGGCGCGGGAGGGAGGATTTTACAGAGACAATTAGCCCAGTTCTGGGCTCAGAGATGAGGTCGAAATATTTGCCTCAGCATATTTTGTCTACATGTCAAACGTCAAGATATTCTCCCAGGCAATGTCCCGTACACATCTGAAAACACTCGGGACAGGAGACAGATTGAGTTGTTGGACGGCCTGCTGGCTAATGAGCTGCAGAGAAAGGTCATAAATCAATCGCAAGGCCTATAATTGGCCTGTTGTGTCTGCCGTCGATGGCTCCTGTCGCAGGCCTGGGACCTCCCCTATCCGCCCAAGTCTCTGCTAATGAGGGGAACAGAGAGAGAGACAGAGAGAGAGGCAGGCCAGGAACTGGAACAGCGGATCCCCGGCGCGCTCGGTTTAGTGACTCTCCTCCTCGGGCCTGCTCGCTTAGGCTTTGGGTTCGCCAATGGGGCAGAATGACGAACAATGGTGGAGGGGCCGTCCGCACAGGGCCTGGGGCTGTGACCGCCGCCCCTATGGGCACGGTGTTGCAATGGTTAGCGCTGCTGCCTCACAGCGCCAGGGACCTCGGTTCGATTCCCGGCTCGGGTCACTGTCTGTGCGGAGTCTGCTCCTTCTCCCCGTGTCTGCGTGGGTTTCCTCCGGGTGCTCCGGTTTCCTCCCATAGTCCAAAAGATGTGTAGATTAGGTGGATTGGCCATGCTAAATTGTCCCTTAGTGCCAGGCACATTAACAGGGTAAATGCATGGGATTACCGGGATGGGGCCTGGGTGGGATTGTTATCAGTGCAGACTTGTTAAGGCCGAATGGTCTCCTTCTGCCCTGTAGGGATTCAATGATTCTATCTCAGTAACCTCCTCCAGCCCCTACACCCCCCTCCCTATCTCTGTAACCTCCTCCAGCCCCTACACCCCCCTCCCTATCTCTGTAACCTCCTCCAGCCCCTACACCCCCTCCCTATCTCTGTAACCTCCTCCAGCCCCTACACCCCCTCCCTATCTCTGTAACCTCCTCCAGCCCCTACACCCCCTCCCTATCTCTGTAACCTCCTCCAGCCCCTACACCCCCTCCCTATCTCTGTAACCTCCTCCAGCCCCTACACCCCCTCCCTATCTCTGTAACCTCCTCCCGCCCCTACACCCCCTCCCTATCTCAGTAACCTCCTCCAGCCACTACACCCCCTCCCTATCTCTGTAACCTCCTCCAGCCCCTACACCCCCTCCCTATCTCTGTAACCTCCTCCAGCCCCTACACCCCCTCCCTATCTCTGTAACCTCCTCCAGCCCCTACACCCCCTCCCTATCTCTGTAACCTCCTCCAGCCCCTACACCCCCTCCCTATCTCTGTAACCTCCTCCAGCCCCTACACCCCCTCCCTATCTCTGTAACCCCCTCCAGCCCCTACACCCCCTCCCTATCTCTGTAACCTCCTCCAGCCCCTACACCCCCTCCCTATCTCTGTAACCTCCTCCAGCTCCTACACCCCCTCTCTATCTCTGTAACCTCCTCCAGCCCCTACACCCCCTCCCTATCTCTGTAACCCCCTCCAGCCCCTACACCCCCTCCCTATCTCTGTAACCTCCTCCAGCCCCTACACCCCCTCCCTATCTCTGTAACCTCCTCCCGCCCCTACACCCCCTCCCTATCTCAGTAACCTCCTCCAGCCACTACACCCCCTTCCTATCTCTGCAACCTCCCCCATTCCCCCTCCCTATCTCTGGAACTTCCTCCAGCCCCGACATCCCCTCCCTATCTCTGTAACCCCCTCCAGCCCCTACACCCCCTCCCTATCTCTGTAACCTCCTCCAGCCCCTACACCCCCCTCCCTATCTCTGTAACCTCCTCCAGTCCCTGCACCCTCTCCCTAACTCTGCAACCTCCCCCATACCCCCTCCCTATCTCTGTAACCTCCTCCAGCTCCGACACCCCCTCCTTATCACTGTAACCCCGTCCAGCCCCTACACCCCCTCCCTATCTCTGTAACCTCCTCCAGCCCCTACACCCCCTCCCTATCTCTGTAACCTCCTCCAGCCCCTACACCCCCTCCCTATCTCTGTAACCTCCTCCAGTCCTGACACCCCCTCCCTATCTCTGTAACCTCCTCCAGCCCCGACACGCCCTCCCTATCTCTGTAACCTCCTCCAGCCCCTACACCCCCTCCCTATCTCTGTAACCTCCTCCAGCCCCTGCACCACCTTCCTATCTCTGCAACCTCCCCCATTCCCCCTCCCTATCTCTGGAACTTCCTCCAGCCGCGACATCCCCTCCCTATCTCTGTAACCCCCCTCCAGCCCCTACACCCCCTCCCTATCTCTGTAACCTCCTCCAGCCCCTACACCCCCTCCCCATCTCTGTAACCCCCTCCAGCCCCTACACCCCCTCCCTATCTCTGTAACCCCCTCCAGCCCCGACACCCCCTCCCTATCTCTGTAACCCCGTCCAGCCCCTACACCCCCTCCCTATCTCTGTAACCTTCTCCAGCCCCTACACCCCCTCCCTATCTCTGTAACCTCCTCCAGCCCCTACACCCCCTCCCTATCTCTGTAACCTCCTCCAGCCCCTACACCCCCTCCCTATCTCTGTAACCTCCTCCAGCCCCTACACCCCCTCCCTATCTCTGTAACCTCCTCCAGCCCCTACACCCCCCTCCCTATCTCTGTAACCCCCTCCAGCCCCTACACCCCCTCCCTATCTCTGTAACCTCCTCCAGCCCCTACACCCCCTCCCTATCTCTGTAACCCCCTCCAGCCCCTACACCCCCTCCCAATCTCTGTAACCTCCTCCAGCCCCTACACCACCCTCCCTATCTCTGTAACCCCCTCCAGCCCCTACACCCCCTCCCTATCTCTGTAACCCCCTCCAGCCCCTACACCCCCTCCCTATCTCTATAACCTCCTCCAGCCCCTACACCCCCTCCCTATCTCTGTAACCCCCTCCAGCTCGTACTACCCTCCCTATCTCTGTAACCTCCTCCAGCCCCTCCACCCCCTCCCTATCTCTGTAACCCCCTCCAGCCCCTACACCCCCTCCCTATCTCTGTAACCTCCTCCAATCCCTACACCCCCTCCCTATCTCTGTAACCCCCTCCAGCCCCTACACCCCCTCCCTATCTCTATAACCTCCTCCAGCCCCTACACCCCCTCCCTATCTCTGTAACCTCCTCCAGCCCCGACACCCCCTCCCTATCTCTGTAACCCCCTCCAGCCCATACTACCCTCCCTATCTCTGTCACCTCCTGTAACACTCCGAGATCTCTGCGCTCCTCCAATTCCGGCCTCTCGAGCATCCCCCGATTCCCATCGCTCCGCCATTGGCGGCCGTGCCTTCAGCTGCCTGGGGGGCCCTAAACTCTGGAATTCCCTCCATAAACCTCTCCACCTCTCTCTGTCTCTCTCTCTGTCTCTATCTGTGAGTGTGTGTCTCTCTCTTTCTCTCTCTCTCTCTCACTCTTTCTCTCTCTCTTTCCCTCTCTCTGTCTCTGGAGCAGGGGGCGGTTACAGTGATGGGGAGAGTTGTAGGGGCTGCACGGAGTTCCAGGATTGTTATTGGACATCAGTCAGTCCCCGTGTGTGGGGTAGGTACACCCACCGTGCTGTTAGGGAGGGAGTTCCAGGATTGTTATTGGACATCAGTCAGTCCCCGTGTGTGGGGTAGGTACACCCACAGTGCTGTTAGGGAGGGAGTTCCAGGATTGTTATTGGACATCAGGCAGTCCCTGTGTGTGGGGTAGGTACACCCACAGTGCTGTTAGGGAGGGAGTTCCAGGATTGTTATTGGACATCAGGCAGTCCCTGTGTGTGGGGTAGGTACACCCACAGTGCTGTTAGGGAGGGAGTTCCAGGATTGTTATTGGACATCAGGCAGTCCCTGTGTGTGGGGTAGGTACACCCACAGTGCTGTTAGGGAGGGAGTTCCAGGATTGTTATTGGACATCAGTCAGTCCCTGTGTGTGGGGTAGGTACACCCACAGTGCTGTTAGGGGGGAGTTCCAGGATTGTTATTGGACATCAGACAGTCCCTGTGTGGCGTAGGTACACCCACAGTGCTGTTAGGGAGGGAGTTCCAGGATTGTTATTGGACATCAGACAGTCCCTGTGTGGGGTAGGTACACCCACAGTGCTGTTAGGGAGGGAGTTCCAGGATTGTTATTGGACATCAGTCAGTCCCTGTGTGGGGTAGGTACACCCACAGTGCTGTTAGGGAGGGAGTTGCAGGTTTGTTATTGGACATCAGTCAGTCCCCGTGTGTGGGGTAGGTACACCCACAGTGCTGTTAGGGAGGGAGTTCCAGGATTATTATTGGACATCAGTCAGTGCCCGTGTGTGGGGTAGGTACACCCACAGTGCTGTTAGGGAGGGAGTTCCAGGATTGTTATTGGACATCAGTCAGTCCCTGTGCGTGGGGTAGGTACACCCACAGTGCTGTTAGGGAGGGAGTTCCAGGATTGTTATTGGACATCAGTCAGTCCCCGTGTGTGGGGTAGGTACACCCACAGTGCTGTTAGGGAGGGAGTTCCAGGATTATTATTGGACATCAGACAGTCCCAGTGTGTGGGGTAGGTACACCCACAGTGCTGTTAGGGAGGGAGTTCCGGGATTATTATTGGACATCAGACAGTCCCCGTGTGTGGGGTAGGTACACCCACAGTGCTGTTAGGAAGGGAGTTCGGGGATTGTTATTGGACATCAGTCAGTCCCTGTGTGTGGGGTAGGTACACCCACAGTGCTGTTAGGGAGGGAGTTCGGGGATTGTTATTGGACATCAGTCAGTCCCTGTGTGTGGGGTAGGTACACCCACAGTGCTGTTAGGGAGGGAGTTCCGGGATTATTATTGGACATCAGTCAGTCCCCGTGTGTGGGGTAGGTACACCCACAGTGCTGTTAGGGAGGGAGTTCGGGGATTGTTATTGGACATCAGTCAGTCCCTGTGTGTGGGGTAGGTACACCCACAGTGCTGTTAGGGGGGAGTTCCAGGATTGTTATTGGACATCAGTCAGTCACCGTGTGTGGGGTAGGTACACCCACAGTGCTGTTAGGGAAGGAGTTCCAGGATTGTTATTGGACATCAGTCAGTCCCTGTGTGGGGTAGGTACACCCACAGTGCTGTTAGGGAGGGAGTTCCAGGATTGTTATTGGACATCAGTCAGTCTCCGTGTGTGGGGTAGGTACACCCACAGTGCTGTTAGGGGGGAGTTCCAGGATTGCTATTGGACATCAGTCAGTCCCCGTGTGTGGGGTAGGTACACCCACAGTGCTGTTAGGGGGGAGTTCCAGGATTGCTATTGGACATCAGTCAGTCCCCGTGTGTGGGGTAGGTACACCCACAGTGCTGTTAGGGAGGGAGTTCCGGGATTTTGACCCCAGCCACAGTGAAGGAGCGGCCGATATATTTCCAAGTCGGGATGGTGAGTGGCTCGGAGGGGGAACTTGCAGGTGGTGGTGTTCCCCATGTGTCTGCACTGACACTCCCACAGTGCGGCTCTCCCTCAGCACTGACCCTCCCACAGTGCGGCGCTCCCTCAGCACTGACCCTCCCACAGTGCGGCGCTCTCTCAGCACTGACCCTCCCACAGTGCGGCGCTCCCTCAGCACCGACCCTCCCACAGTGCGACGCTCCCTCAGCACTGACCCTCCCACAGTGCGGCGCTCCCTCAGCACTGACCCTCCCACAGTGCGGCGCTCCCTCAGCACTGACCCTCCCACAGTGCGGCGCCTCCTCAGCACTGACCCTCCCACAGTGCGGCGCTCCCTCAGCACTGACCCATAGTGCGGCGCTCCCTCAGCACTTACCCTCCCATAGTGCGGCGCTCCCTCAGCACTGACCCTCCCACAGTACGGCACTCCCTCAGCGCTGACCCTCCCACAGTGCGGCACTCCCTCAGCACTGACCCTCCCACAGTGCGGCGCTCCCTCAGCACTGACCCACAGTGCGGCACTCCCTCAGCACTGACCCACAGTGCGGTGCTCCCTCAGCACTGACCCTCCCACAGTGCGGCGCTCCCTCAGCACCGACCCTCCCACAGTGCGGCGCTCCCTCAGCACTGACCCTCCCACAGTGCGGCGCTCCCTCAGCACCGACCCTCCCACAGTGCGGCGCTCTCTCAGCACTGACCCTCCCACAGTGCGGCACTCCCTCAGCACTGACCCTCCCACAGTGCGGCACTCCCTCAGCACTGACCCTCCCACAGTGCGGTGCTCCCTCAGCACTGACCCTCCCACAGTGCGGCGCTCCCTCAGCACTGACCCACAGTGCGGCACTCCCTCAGCACTGACCCACAGTGCGGTGCTCCCTCAGCACTGACCCTCCCACAGTGCGGCGCTCCCTCAGCACCGACCCTCCCACAGTGCGGCGCTCCCTCAGCACTGACCCTCCCACAGTGCGGCGCTCCCTCAGCACCGACCCTCCCACAGTGCGGCGCTCTCTCAGCACTGACCCTCCCACAGTGCGGCACTCCCTCAGCACTGACCCTCCCACAGTGCGGCACTCCCTCAGCACTGACCCTCCCACAGTGCGACGCTCATAATCACAGATCGGGCATGACCTCTGAACGGGCTTGAGGGGCTGTGTCATCTTGTCCTCTCTTACATTGCAACGAGTGTTGACGGGATTGTGGACGATAAGTGTGGTTTGAGACAAGGGGATCGCATCCTCACAAAAAGTGCCCTCTCCGTTTATTCAAGACTCAGTAACTATGATGTAGCCAGGCAAAAACGTTTATGTTCCATTCCACACGGTCCCTGGTCACATGCTGACTGAACAATGGTAACCTCCCTTGGTGATAATGGCGCTGAGTTTAATATAACGGCACCCTGCTGCGGGGACGCTATGCAACAGACCGAAGTGAGCTTTTAACGGTGATTACATATTGTGTGCCGATGGTTCCTTTTACATAATAGGCCAGGCCCAATTGTCCTCCCTGCAATGCATGCTGGGATAAGCGACAACACCAGGCCCTCAATTTGCCTCTTTGGGGCTCCTGACTCCTTCGAAATACCCCGCGTTTGAGACCTCCTACCCCCCCGGAGCGAGACTGGGAGAAGCTGGGATAGTTACCCCCGGAGCGGAGAAGGTTAAGAGGGGGGGAGATCTAATCGAGGCAGCATTCAGAATCACGGAGGGGGGAGTGGGAGGGAGGAAATGAGGAGAAAGTGTTTCCCGCTGGGCAGGAAGAGGGGGGGGGCGGGAACCAGAGGGGGGGGCGCAGATTGGAGAGAATCGGGAAAAGAACCAGAGGGGGGGAGATGGGGGGAATTCTGATGGAAACGCAGCGAGTTGTTGTGATCTGGAAGGCGCTGCCTGAAAGGGCGCTGGAACCAGATTCAACAGGAACTCTCAAAACGGGGGGGAATTGGAGAGATGAATAGGAAATTTGTGGAGATATTCGGGGAGGGAGTGAGGGAAGAGTGGGTCTAATTGAATAGATTATTCAAAGAGCTAGCACGGAGCGACACGGCAGCACAGTGGGTTAGCGCTGCTGCCTCACAGCGCCAGGGACCCGGGTTCGATTCCCGCCTCGGGTCACTGTCTGAGCAGAGTCTGCATGTTCTCCCCATGTCTGCATGGGTTTCCTCCGGGGGCTCCGGTTTCCTGCCACAGTCCCAAAGTCGTGCAGGTTAGGGTGCGTTGACCCGAACAGGCGCCGGAGTGTGGCGACTAGGGGGTTTTCACAGTAACTTCATTGCGGTGTTAATGTGAGCCTGCTTGTGACACCAAGAAGTAAACTTTAAAACTCTGTCTCTCTCTCTGTCTCTCTCTCTGTCTCTCTCTCTCTCTCTGTCTCTCTCTCTCTGTCTCTCTCTCTCTCTGTCTCTCTCTCTCTGTCTCTCTCTCTGTCTCTGTCTCCCTCCCTCTCTCTCTGTCTCTCTCCCTCCCTCTCTCTCTGTCTCTCTCCCTCCCTCTCTCTCTGTCTCTCTCTCTCTGTCTCTCTCCCTCCCTCTCTCTCTGTCTCTCTCTCTCTGTCTCTCTCTCTCTCTCTGTCTCTCTCTCTCCCTCCCTCTCTCTCTGTGTCTCTCTCTGCCTCTCTCTCTCTCTGCCTCTCTCTCTCTCTGTCTCTCTCTGTCTCTCTCTCTCTCTGTCTCTCTCTCTCTCTGTCTCTGTCTCCCTCCCTCTCTCTCTGTCTCTCTCTCTCTCTCTCTCTGTCTCTCTCTCTCTCTCTGTCTCTCTCTCTCTCCCTCCCTCTCTCTCTGTGTCTCTCTCTGCCTCTCTCTCTCTCTGCCTCTCTCTCTCTCTCTGTCTCTCTCTCTCTCTCTCTCTCTGTCTCCCTCCCTCTCTCTCTGTCTCTCTCCCTCCCTCTCTCTCTGTCTCTCTCCCTCCCTCTCTCTCTGTCTCTCTCTCTCTGTCTCTCTCTCTCTGTCTCTCTCCCTCCCTCCCTCTCTGTCTCTCTCCCTCCCTCTCTCTCTGTCTCTCTCCCGCCCTCTCTCTCTGTCTCCCTCCCTCTCTCTCTGTCTCTCTCCCTCCCTCTCTCTCTGTCTCTCTCCCGCCCTCTCTCTCTGTCTCTCTCCCGCCCTCTCTCTCTGTCTCTCTCCCTCCCTCTCTCTCTGTCTCTCTCCCTCCCTCTCTCTCTGTCTCTCTCCCGCCCTCTCTCTCTGTCTCCCTCCCTCTCTCTCTGTCTCTCTCCCTCCCTCTCTCTCTGTCTCTCTCCCGCCCTCTCTCTCTGTCTCTCTCCCGCCCTCTCTCTCTGTCTTTCTCCCTCCCTCTCTCTCTGTCTCTGTCTCCCTCCCTCTCTCTCTGTCTCTGTCTCCCTCCCTCTCTCTCTGTCTCTCTCCCGCCCTCTCTCTCTGTCTCTCTCTCTCTTTTCCTAACTCATCCTCTGTTCTCTGCTTTGTAATATAAATTTAAACTTAAACACAGGAACCACGGACTAAACTCCTTCTAAACTCCAACGAGTACAGACCCAGACTCCTCAAGCACTCCTCATACGACAAGCTGACACTATATCTAATTTCTTCTCCAAATCACACAATGTTTTGGCCTCAGCTACTTTCTGTGGGAGTGAATTCCACACATTCACCACCCTCTGGGTGAAGAAATTTCTCCTCACCTCAGTCCTAAAAGGTTTACCCCTTATCCTCAAACTCTGACCCCCTCGTTCTGGCCTGCCCCACCATCGGGAACATTCTTTCTGAATCTACCCTGTCTAATCCTGTTAGAATTTTATAAGTTTCTATGAGATCCCCTCTCACTCTTCTAAACTCCAGTGAATATAATCCTAACTGACTCAGTCTCTCCTCACCTGACAGACCCGCCATCCCAGGAATCAGCCTGGTAAACCTTCGCTGTGCTCCCTCGAGAGCAAGGACATCCTTCCTCAGATACGGACACCAAAACTGCACACAATACTCCAGGTGTGGCCTCACCAACGCCCTGTACAATTGCAGCAATAGTCCTGTTGTTGCTAATCCACACGTGTAAACCATATCTCTTTTATTCCTTTCTGTTTGAGCCCCACATCCCTAACCCCTAAACTCAAAACCGGGGCACTGAGTTTAAAAATCGGCAAGTCATGTTGCAGCTTTATAGAACCTTAGTTAGGCCGCACTTGGAATATAGTGTTCAATTCTGGTCGCCACACTACCAGAAGGATGTGGAGGCTTTGGAGAGGGTTACAGAAAAGATTTACCAGGATGTTGCCTGGTATGGAGGGCATTAGCTATGAGGAGAGGTTGGAGAAACTTGGTTTGTTCTCACTGGAACGACAGAGGTTGAGGGGAGACCTGATAGAAGTCTACAAGATTATGAGAGGCATGGACAGAGTGGATAGTCAGAAGCTTTTTCCCCAGGATGGAAGAGTCAATTACTCGGGGGCACAGGTTTAAGGTGCGAGGGGCAAGGTTTAAAGGAGATGTACGAGGCAGATGTTTTACACAGAGGGTGGTGGGTGCCTGGAACTCGCTGCCGGGGGAGGTAGCGGAAGCGGATACGATAGTGAGTTTTAAGGGGCGTCTGGACAAATACATGAATAGGATGGGAATAGAGGGATATGGTCCCCGGAAGGGTAGGGGGTTTTAGTTCAGTCGGGGGCAGCACGGTCGGAGCAGGCTTGGAGGGCCGAAGGGCCTGTTCCTGTGCTGTAAAGGTTTTTGTTCTTTCTATTCAGTACGTTACAGGGAATCCGGAACCGAAGGCCGTAATCTCGGGATACGGGGTCGACCGTTCAGGACTGAGGTGAGGAGACATTTCTTCACTCAGAGGGTTGTGAATATGTGGAATTCTTCCCCACAGAAAATCGTCCATCCCTCTGGACGTCACTGAATATATTTAAGAAGGAGATAGAAATTTCTTTTCGATCTTAGTGGCTTCGAGGGATACGGGGAGAGAGCAGGAATCTGGCTTTGAGATGGAGGATTAGCCACGATCGTATGGAATGGCGGAGCAGGCTTGAAGGGCCAACTGGCCTGCAAACTCTTCCTACTTTCTACATTTCTGTCCCTTCCACTATCGTGGATGCTGGTTCCTCTAGTTCCTGACAATCTTGAGATGGAACAACGCCTCACTCACAAGCATGGTGGCACAGTGGGTTAGCACTGCTGCCTCGTGGCGCCAGGGACCCAGGTTCAATTCCCGGCCTTGGGTCACTGTGTGTGGAGTCTCCACGTTCTCCCCGTGTCTGCGTGGGTTTCCTCCGGGTGCTCCGGTTTCCTCCCACAGTCAAAAGATGTGTAAATTTGGTGGTTTGGCCATGTTAAATTGCCCCTTAGTGTCCGAAGATGTGCAGGCTGGGTGGATTGGCTGTGCTAAGTTGCCCCTTAGTGTCCGAAGATGTGCAGGTTAGGTGGATTGGTCGTGCTAAATTGCCCCTTAGTGTCCAACGATGTGTAGGTTAGGTGGATTAGCCATGCTAAATTGTCCCTTAGTTTCCTAAGATGTGCAGGTTAGCTGGATTGGCCATGCTAAATAGCACCCATCCAGGCAAGTGGAGATTGTTGTTGGGAGCCGCACTCATCCAGGCAAGTGGAGATTGTTGTTGGAGCCACACTCATCCAGGCAAGTGGAGAGTGTTGTTGGAGACACACTCATCCAGGCAAGTGGAGATTGTTGTTGGAGCCACACTCATCCAGGCAAGTGGAGAGTGTTGTTGGAGACACACTCATCCAGGCAAGTGGAGATTGTTGTTGGAGCCGCACTCATCCAGGCAAGTGGAGATTGTTGTTGGAGCCGCACTCATCCAGGCAAGTGGAGATTGTTGTTGGAGCAGCACTCATCCAGGCAAGTGGAGATTGTTGTTGGAGACACACTCATCCAGGCAAGTGGAGATTGTTGTTGGAGCCGCACTCATCCAGGCAAGTGGAGATTGTTGTTGGAGCCGCACTCATCCAGACAAGTGGAGATTGTTCCATCACACTCCTGACTTGGGGATGGTGTCGAACTTTCTGAAAGGGCATTCTCCCGCGATAGAGAAAGTCTGGGAGGGTCTGAGACCTTCAGAAGGACAGGGGCCAGGTATATCACGGACAGAGGCCTGCCCCAGGCTGGAAAGGACATTGATTGCAACGTATGATTGCTTTCATCGGCCGGGGTATTGAGTTTAAAAATTGGCAAGTCATGTTGCAGCTTTGTAGAACCTTAGTTAGGCCGCACTTGGAATATAGTGTTCAATTCTGGTCGCCACACTACCAGAAGGATGTGGAGGCTTTGGAGAGGGTACAGAAGAGGTTTACCAGGATGTTGCCTGGTATGGAGGGCATTAGCTATGAGGAGAGGTTGGAGAAACTTGGTTTGTTCTCACTGGAGCGACGGAGGTTGAGGGGAGACCTGATAGAAGTCTACAAGATTATGAGGGACATGGGCAGAGTGGATAGTCAGAAGCTTTTTCCCCAGGGTGGAAGAGTCAATTACTCGGGGGCACAGGTTTAAGGTGCGAGGAGCGAGGTTTAAAGGAGATGTACGAGGCAAGTGTTTCACACAGAGGGTGGTGGGTGCCTGGAACTCGCTGCCGGGGGAGGGAGTGGAAGCGGATACGACAGTGAGTTTTAAGGGGCGTCTGGACAAATACATGAATAGGATGGGAATAGAGGGATATGGTCCCCGGAAGGGTCGGGGGTTTTAGTTCAGTCGGGCAGCATGGTCGGTGCAGGCTTGGAGGGCCAAAGGGCCTGTTCCTGTGCTGTAATTTCCTTTGTACTTTCTTTGTGTGATAGCATTCGAGAGCTATCTCGAGGCCAGGGAGCGACAGCCTTTATTGGAAATCAGGTTCGATTTGGGTGGAACCTGTAGGATGTCCTGGAAGTCTTCAATTTGTTTGACCTTTAACCCTGGGGTCAGAGGTTAAATTCGGACAACTGTTGAGATCAAACAATCCAGAAAAACAGTTAGCGGAATTCGACTTGGCAAGGGAATGAGGGGAACAACAGCACGGACGGTAAGCGTAGCAAGCCAGAATACATCTTCATTTAACAGCCTTGCAACTCCAATTCTGATCTCTCCCAATCACAACTCAGTCTCAGAGGAACCGAGAGATCGATAACCGGGAGTGAGTTACAGACTGGAATCTAATCGAGGGGTTCGGGGTGGTTTATATATAGAATAACAGATACCGGGAGTGAGTGACAGACTGGAATCTAATCGAGGGGTTTGGGGTGGTTTATATATAGAATAACAGATACCCGGGAGTGAGTTACAGACTGGAATCTAATCGAGGGGTTCGGGGTGGTTTATATATAGAATAACAGATACCCGGGAGTGAGTTACAGACTGGAATCTAATCGAGGGGTTCGGGGTGGTTTATATATAGAATAACAGATACCCGGGAGCGAGTTACAGACTGGAATCTAATCAAGGGGTTCGAAGGGGTTTATATATAGAATAACAGATACCCGGGAGTGAGTTACAGACTGGAATCTAATCGAGGGGTTCGGGGTGGTTTATATATAGAATAACAGATACCCGGGAGCGAGTTACAGACTGGAATCTAATCAAGGGGTTCGAAGGGGTTTATATATAGAATAACAGATACCCGGGAGTGAGTTACAGACTGGAATCTAATCGAGGGGTTCGGGGTGGTTTATATATAGAATAACAGATACCCGGGGGTGAGTTACAGACTGGAATCTAATCGAGGGATTCGGGGTGGTTTATATATAGAATAACAGATACCCGGGAGTGAGTTACAGACTGGAATCTAATCGAGGGGTTCAGGGTGGTTTATATATAGAATAACAGATACCCGGGAGTGAGTTACAGACTGGAATCTAATCGAGGGGTTTGGGGTGGTTTATATATAGAATAACAGATACCCGGGAGTGAGTTACAGACTGGAATCTAATCGAGGGGTTCGGGGGGGTTTATATATAGAATAACAGATACCCGAGAGTGAGTTACAGACTGGAATCTAATCGAGGGGTTCGGGGTGGTTTATATATAGAATAACAGATACCGGGGAGTGAGTTACAGACTGGAATCTAATCGAGGGGTTCGGGGTGGTTTATATATAGAATAACAGATACCCGGGGGTGAGTTACAGACTGGAATCTAATCGAGGGGTTCGGGGGGGTTTATATCTAGAATAACAGATACCCGGGAGTGAGTTACAGACTGGAATCTAATCGAGGGGTTCGGGGGGGTTTATATATAGAATAACAGATACCCGGAAGTGAGATACTGTCTTTTTATCTAACCCCGCGCATTAATCCCAACGATACGATTGGCCGAAACTTTTGAGAATTGATATGGAAATCACTATTAATCTCCATATGCTAATTAAACATTTTTCAGCCCCCCCTCCCATCCCCCCACCAACCCACTCTCCCACCTTTGCCCTTTCCATTTCACACAGCAGAGCCTTAATTTGAAAGGTTTGGTGGTTTCTAACGATTATTGAAGAGGCGACAGTGGTAATTAGTATGCTAATGAGGTCTCATTTATGAATGTAAATGCATCTAATTAGAATATAGCCATCGATGTACCTCGTACAGAGCCTGTCTCTATCAACCTTGGGCAGACTAATCTTCCCGGCTGCCAGCGATTGCATGCTAATTAGCGGGCTAAATGAGGCCTAATCTGCATATGAAAATTACATTAATTAAGGAAAATAGTGTCCTCCACTTGCCGTTTAAAGGAGTCCGGGCTGCCTGGCTCTGAGTGGGTCCCACGCGCCACTCCCTCTCCCTCTCTTCCTCTCTCTCTCATTTTACTGTCCCGATCTCAAAAATGATTCCCCCTTCGCCCCCCCTCGCATCACCCTCGATAGAAGTGTGGCTCGCACAATTCACGGGCAAATGGGCGGCAGATGCAATATAAAAATGATTGAATTATCCACTTTAGTAGCAGAAATTGTAAGGCAGTTTATTGTCGGCATGGCTCAAGATGGAAAGATGCAATGAGATCTGAGTTCTAGAAATGCAAGACAGATGTGGTAGAACAGAGGGCAGAGTTCAGAGGGCAGAGTTCAGAGGGCAGAGTTCAGAGGGCAGAGTTCAGAGGGTAGAGTTCAGAGGGTAGAGTTCAGAGGGCAGGGGACAGGGGATAGGGGACAGAGAATAAAGAACAAAGGACGGAGGACGGGGAACAGGGGACGGGGGATGGGGGACAGAGGACAGAAAACATAAAAAGAACAAAGAGAAAAAAGAACAAAGAAAATTCCAGCACAGGAACAGGCCCTTCGGCCCTCCAAGCCTGCACCGACCATGCTGCCCCCGACTTAACTAAAACCCCCTCCCCTTCCGGGGACCATATCCCTCTCTTCCCATCCTATTCACGAAAGAACAAGGAATAACGTGGGTGAATTATTCACTTTGGCAGCAGAGACAGTGAGGGGTTATACTCATTGGAATTCAGAAGAATGAGGGGAGATCTTATAGAAACATATAAGATTATGAAGGGAATAGATAAGATAGAAGCAGGGAGGTTGTTTCCACCGGCGGGTGAAACTAGAACTAGGGGGCATGGCCTCAAAATAAGGGGGAGCAGATTTAGGACTGAGTTGAGGAGGAACTTCTTCACACAAAGGGTTGTGAATCTGTGGGATTCCCTGCCCAGTTGAGGCTCCCTCACTGAATGTTTTTAAGGCAAGGATAGATTTTGGAACAGTGAAGGAATTAAGGGGAGTGGGCGGGTAAGTGGAGCTGAGTCCATGAAAAGATCAGCCATGATCTTATTGAATGGCGGAGCAGGCTCGAGGGGCCAGACGGCCTATTCCTGCTCCTAGTTCTTATGTTCTTATCTCGGTGGCTATAGATTCATAGAATCATAAATCCCGACAGTGCAGAAGAGGCCAGTTGGCCCATCGAGTCTGCATCGACTCTGAGACAGTATCTCTCCCCCACTTTATCCCTGCAATCCCACTAATCCCACCTAACCCGCACATCTTTGGACACTAAGGGGCAATTTAGCATGGCCAATCCACCTAACCTGCACATCTTTGGACACGAAGGGGCAATTTAGCATGGCCAATGGAAGATGCAGAATAATATGGATAAATGTGAGGTTATCAAATCTGGAAAATGGCACAGTGGGTTAGCACAGCTGCCTCACAGCGCCAGGGAGCTGGGTTCGATTCCCGGCTCGGGTCACTGTCTGTGCGGAGTCTGCACGTTCTCCCCGTGTCTCCGTGGGTTTCCTCCGGGTGCTCCGGTTTCCTCCCACAGTCTGAAAGCCGTGCTGGTTAGGGTGGATTGGCCATGCTAAATTCTCCCTCAGTGTAACCCAAACAGGAGTGTGGCGTCTAGGGGGATTTTCACAGTAACTTCATTGCAGTGTTAATGTCAGCCTACTTGTGACTAATAAATAAACTTTGAAAAACTTTAAGTAGAATCGTAAGGGATATTCGAAAATGAGGCTCAGTCCTGTCGGCAAGAGAAAGCCACATTGTCGGAGGGTCAGTGTGGAGGGAGCGCCGCACTGTGGGAGGGTCAGTGCTGAGGGAGTGCCGCACTGTGGGAGGGTCGGTGCTGAGGGAGTGCCGCACTGTGGGAGGGTCAGTGCTGAGGGAGCACCGCACTGTGGGAGGGTCAGTGCTGAGGGAGCGCCGCACTGTGGGAGGGTCAGTGCTGAGGGAGCGCCGCACTGTGGGAGTGTCAGTGCTGAGGGAGCGCCGCGCTGTGGGAGGGTCAGTGCTGAGGGGGCGCCGCACTGTGGGAGGGTCAGTGCTGAGGGAGCGCTGCACTGTGGGAGGGTCAGTGCTGAGGGAGTGCCGCACTGTGGGAGGGTCAGTGCTGAGGGAGCGCCGCGCTGTGGGAGGGTCAGTGCTGAGGGAGCGCCGCACTGTGGGAGGGTCAGTGCTGAGGGAGCGCCGCACTGTGGGAGGGTCAGTGCTGAGGGAGCGCCGCACTGTGGGAGGGTCAGTGCTGAGGGAGCGCCACACTGTGGGAGGGTCAGTGCTGAGGGAGCGCCGCGCGGTGGGAGGGTCAGTGCTGAGGGAGCACCGCACTGTGGGAGGGTCAGTGCTGAGGGAGCGCCGCACTGTGGGAGGGTCAGCGTGGAGGGAGCGCCGCACTGTGGGAGGGTCAGTGCTGAGGGAGTGCCGCACTGTGGGAGGGTCAGTGCTGAGGGAGCGCCGCACTGTGGGAGAGTCAGTGCTGAGGGAGCACCGCACTGTGGGAGGGTCAGCGTGGAGGGAGCGCCGCACTGTGGGAGGGCCAGTGCTGAGGGAGCGCCGCACTGTGGGAGAGTCAGTGCTGAGGGAGCACCGCACTGTGGGAGGGTCAGCGTGGAGGGAGCGCCGCACTGTGGGAGGGTCAGTGCTGAGGGAGCGCCGCACTGTGGGAGGGTCGGTGCTGAGGGAGCGCCGCACTGTGGGAGGGTCGGTGCTGAGGGAGCGCCGCACTGTGGGAGGGTCAGTGCTGAGGGAGCGCCGCACTGTGGGAGGGTCAGCGTGGAGGGAGCGCCGCACTGTGGGAGGGTCAGTGCTGAGGGAGCGCCGCACTGTGGGAGGGTCAGTGCTGAGGGAGCGCCGCACTGTGGGTCAGTGTTGAGGGAGCGCCGCACTGTGGGAGGGTCAGTGCTGAGGGAGCGCCGCACTGTGGGAGGGTCAGCGTGGAGGGAGCGCCGCACTGTGGGAGGGCCAGTGCTGAGGGAGCGCCGCACTGTGGGAGGATCAGTGCTGAGGGAACACCGCACTGTGGGAGGGTCAATGCTGAGGGAGCGCCGCACTGTGGGAGGGTCAGTGCTGAGGGAGTGATTGGAGAGAGAGAGATTGAAGAGAGAAGGAGAGATGGGGAGGAAGAAGGAGGAGACAAGAATGGGGGAATTGCGAGAGGGAGAGAATGGGATTAGGGAGAGATAGAGTGAATGGGAGAATAGGGCGAGGGAGTGAATGGAGTAACAGGGAAAGGGAATAATGGGGAATTAGAGGGGGGAAATTGTGGGAGTGAGTGGGAGTGGAATCAGATTGAATCCAGAGGCGAGGTAGGGGTGGGTTGTTGTCTGATGAAGCCTAGAACTCTGCGGTAAGGCAACTTAACAGCGAGAGAGAGAGAGAGAGAATGCGATCACAAAGCCAGGCGCCTGAAGGAAGATTTACACCGTGGGATGAAAAAGCGACAATTATACACTCGGGTAATGAAACCACCTAATTAAAATTCAAGAGAGCTCGGGGAAAAGACTCCAAGAGGCAGCGTCACCTTAACAAACGGATCTCAGCGCTGTCCCAGAGTCGGGGCATCACGGCCAAGGGGTTCATGGGGCTGAATTCTGGCTCAGTCCCTGGGAGAGACGCTCGCCGCTCACGTCAGCTGAAGCCTGAGGCCTAGCTGCTTGCCGCACAGCCTCAGGACACTTTGGGGCCTACACACAGGCCTCAGTCCCCTTTAGGCCTCGTTGCTATGGAGATTATTAACCCCTCAAAGTGTTTGAATGATTCGCATATCGCAGGAACAGCCCACCCCGAAGATTTTGGTTTTTGATTAGATTTGATTTATTATTGTCACATGTATTGGGACACTGTGAAAAGTATTGTTTCTTGCGCACTATACAGACAAAGCATACCGTTCATAGAGTACATAGATTTGATTTATTATTGTCACATGTATTGGGATACAGTGAAAAGTATTGTTTCTTGCGCGCTATACAGACAAAGCATACTGTTCATAGAGTACATAGATTTGATTTATTAGCCATGCTAAATTGTCCCTTGGTGTCCAAAGATGTGCTGGTTAGATGAATTGGCCATGCTAAATTGCCCCCTTAGTGTCCAAAGATGCGCGGGTTAGCATGGCCAATCCCCCTAACCTGCACATCTTTGGACACTCAGGGGTAATTTAGCACGGCCAATCCACCCTAACCAGAACATCTTTCGGACTGTGGGAGGAAACCGGAGCACCCGGAGGAAACCCACGCAGACACGGGGAGAACGTGCAGACTCCACACAGACAGTGACCCGAGGCGGGGAATCGAACCCGGGTCCCTGTCGCTGTGAGACAGCAGTGCTAACCCACTATGGGGAGAGGCTGGTTGGGCTGCGGTTATTCTCCTTAGAGCTGGGAAGGCTGAGGGGGGGACCTAATCGAGGGACATCGATAGGGAAGAACCTTTCCCCTTAGTAGAGGGGTCACTGAACATAGTAACATCGAAATGTAGAAGATAAGATCAGGAGGAGGCCATTCGGCCCTTCGTGCTGCTCCTCCATTCATCACCATCATGGCTGATCATCCAACTCAATAGCCTAATCCTGCTTTCTCCCCATAACCTTTGATCCCGTTCGCCCCCAAGTGCTATATCCAGCCGCCTCTTCAATACATTCAATGTTTTGGCATCAACTACTTCCTGTGGGAATGAATTCCACAGACTCACCACTCTTTGGGAGAAGAAATGTCTCCTCATCTCCGTCCTAAATGGTCTACCCCGAATCCTCAGACTGTGACCCCTGGTTCTGGACTCCCCCCACCATCGGGAACATCCTCCCTGCATCTACCCTGTCCAGTCCTGTTAGAATTTTATAAGTCTCTATGAGATTCCCCCTCATTCATCTGAACTCCAGCGAAACCCTAACCTAGTCAATCTCTCCTCATACATCAGTCCCGCCATCCCCGGAATCAGCCGGGTAAACCTTCGCTGCACTCCATCGAGAGCAAGAACATCCTTCCTCAGAAAAGGAGGCCAAAACTGCCCACAATACTCTAGGTGTGGCCTCACCAAGGCCCTGTATGGCCAGGAGGGGGAGGGAGGGAGTAGATTTAATATCGGGGGCAGAAGAGGATTTAAGGAGAAACTTTTTCACCCCCCAGAGGGTGCTGGGAGTCTGGAACTCGCTGCCTGAGAGGGCGATAGAGGCGGGAAACTCCAACAACAATTGGGAAGTGTTTGGATGAGCACTTGAAATGCCATAACGATACAAGGCTACAGGGCAAGTGTTGGAATAATGGCATTGGAATACTTAGGGGCTAGAAGGTTCGATGGGCCAAAGGGACCTCATTCTCTGCTGTAAAAAAACCTGAGAATCCCACGTCCTTAAAATCTGG
>NW_027590935.1:0-35000 GCF_964213995.1 Mustelus asterias
TTCGGGAAAACTTCCACCAAAGGCGGGGAAAGCATCAACCAACGGCCGGGAAGCCATTGTCCAACAGTGGGGAGCACATTAAGCAGCTGCCCTTAGTATCAGGAGCAGCGGGGATCAGATTAAGCAACAGCCGGGAAAAGATCAGCCAACCGCGGGGGAACTCATTAACCAGTTTCCTGGGAACTCATTAACCAGTTTCGTGGGAACTCATTAACCAGTTTCGGGAAAACCTCCACCAAAGGCGGGGAAAGCATGAACCAACGGCGGGGAAGCCATTGTCCAACCGGGGGGAGCACATTAAGCAGCTGCCCTTAGTATCAGGAGCAGCGGGGATCAGATTAAGCAACAGCCGGGAAAAGATCAGCCAACCGCGGGGGAACTCATTAACCAGTTTCCTGGGAACTCATTAACCAGTTTCGGGAAAACTTCCACCAAAGGCGGGGAAAACATGCACCAACGGCGGGGAAGCCTTTGTCCAACAGGGGGGAGCACATTAAGCAGCTGCCCTTAGTATCAGGAGCAGCGGGGTACAAATGAACCAGCAGCGGGGAAAACAACTTCGTGGGAACTCATTAACCAGTTTCGTGGGAACTCATTAACCAGTTTCGGGAAAACGTCCACCAAAGGCGGGGAAAGCATCAACCAACGGCGGGGAAGCCATTGTCCAACAGTGGGGAGCACATTAGGCAGCTGCCCTTAGTATCAGGAGCAGCGGGGATCAGATTAAGCAACAGCCGGGAAAAGAACAGCCAACCGCGGGGGAACTCATTAACCAGTTTCGTGGGAACTCATTAACCAGTTTCGTGGGAACTCATTAACCAGTTTCGGGAAAACGTCCACCAAAGGCGGGGAAAACATGCACCAACGGCGGGGAAGCCATTGTCCAACAGGGGGGAGCACATTAAGCAGCTGCCCTTAGTATCAGGAGCGGCGGGGATCAGATTAAGCAACAGCCGGGAAAAGATCAACCAACCGCGGGGGAACTCATTAACCAGTTTCGTGGGAACTCATTAACCAGTTTCCTGGGAACTCATTAACCAGTTTCGGGAAAAATTCAACCAGAGGCGGGGAAAGCATCAACCAACGGCGGGGAAGCCTTTGTCCAACAGGGGGGAGCACATTAAGCAGCTGCCCTTAGTATCAGGAGCAGCGGGGTACAAATGAACCAGCAGCGGGGAAAACAGCTTCGTGGGAACTCATTAACCAGTTTCGGGGGAACTCATTAACCAGTTTCGGGAAAACTTCCACCAAAGGCGGGGAAAGCATGAACCAACGGCGGGGAAGGCATTGTCCAACCGGGGGGAGCACATTAAGCAGCTGCCCTTAGTATCAGGAGCAGCGGGGATCAGATTAAGCAACAGCCGGGAAAAGATCAGCCAACCGCGGGGGAACTCATTAACCAGTTTCGGGGGAACTCATTAACCAGTTTCGGGAAAACGTCCACCAAAGGCGGGGAAAACATCAACCAACGGCGGGGAAGCCTTTGTCCAACAGGGGGGAGCACATTAAGCAGCTGCCCTTAGTATCAGGAGCAGCGGGGTACAAATGAACCAGCAGCGGGGAAAACAGCTTCGTGGGAACTCATTAACCAGTTTCGGGGGAACTCATTAACCAGTTTCGGGAAAACTTCCACCAAAGGCGGGGAAAGCATGAACCAACGGCGGGGAAGGCATTGTCCAACCGGGGGGAGCACATTAAGCAGCTGCCCTTAGTATCAGGAGCAGCGGGGATCAGATTAAGCAACAGCCGGGAAAAGATCAGCCAACCGCGGGGGAACTCATTAACCAGTTTCGTGGGAACTCATTAACCAGTTTCGGGAAAACTGCCACCAACGGCGGGGAAAACATGCACCAACGGCGGGGAAGCCATTGTCCAACAGGGGGGAGCACATTAAGCAGCTGCCCTTAGTATCAGGAGCAGCGGGGTACAAATGAACAAGCAGCGGGGAAAACAACTCCGTGGGAACTCATTAACCAGTTTCGTGGGAACTCATTAACCAGTTTCGGGAAAACGTCCACCAAAGGCGGGGAAAACATCAACCAGCGGCGGGGAAGCCATTGTCCAACAGGGGGGAGCGCATTAAGCAGCTGCCCTTAGTATCAGGAGCAGCGGGGTACAAATGAACCAGCAGCGGGGAAAACAACTTCGTGGGAACTCATTAACCAGTTTCGTGGGAACTCATTAACCAGTTTCGGGAAAACATCAACCAGAGGCGGGGAAAACATGCACCAACGGCGGGGAAGCCATTGTCCAACAGGGGGGAGCACATTAAGCAGCTGCCCTTAGTATCAGGAGCAGCGGGGATCAGATTAAGCAACAGCCGGGAAAAGATCAACCAACCGCGGGGGAACTCATTAACCAGTTCCGTGGGAACTCATTAACCAGTTTCGTGGGAACTCATTAACCAGTTTCGGGAAAACGTCCACCAAAGGCGGGGAAAACATCAACCAACGGCGGGGAAGCCATTGTCCAACAGTGGGGAGCACATTAAGCAGCTGCCCTTAGTGTCAGGAGCAGCGGGGATCAGATTAAGCAACAGCCGGGAAAAGATCAGGAAACCGCGGGGGAACTCATTAACCAGTTTCGTGGGAACTCATTAACCAGTTTCGGGAAAACCTCCACCAAAGGCGGGGAAAGCATGAACCAACGGCCGGGAAGCCCTTGTCCAAAAGTGGGGAGCACATTAAGTGGCTGCCCTTAGTATCAGGAGCAGCGGGGATCAGATTAAGCAACAGCCGGGAAAAGATCAGCCAACCGCGGGGGAACTCATTAACCAGTTTCGTGGGAACTCATTAACCAGTTTCGGGAATACTTCCACCAAAGGCGGGGAAAACATGAACCAACGGCGGGGAAGCCATTGTCCAACAGTGGGGAGCACATTAAGCAGCTGCCCTTAGTATCAGGAGCAGCGGGGTACAAATGAACCAGCAGCGGGGAAAACAGCTTCGTGGGAACTCATTAACCAGTTTCGTGGGAACTCATTAACCAGTTTCGTGGGAACTCATTAACCAGTTTCGGGAAAACATCCACCAAAGGCGGGGAAAGCATCAACCAACGGCGGGGAAGCCATTGTCCAGCAGTGGGGAGCACATTAAGCAGCTGCCCTTAGTATCAGGAGCAGCGGGGTACAAATGAACAAGCAGCGGGGAAAACAACTCCGTGGGAACTCATTAACCAGTTTCCTGGGAACTCATTAACCAGTTTCGGGAAACCTTCCACCAAAGGCGGGGAAAACATGCACCAACGGCGGGGAAGCCATTGTCCAACAGGGGGGAGTACATTAAGCAGCTGCCCTTAGTATCAGGAGCAGCGGGGATCAGATTAAGCAACAGCCGGGAAAAGATCAGCCAACCGCGGGGGAACTCATTAACCAGTTTCGTGGGAACTCATTAACCAGTTTCGGGAAAACATCAACCAGAGGCGGGGAAAACATGAACCAACGGCGGGGAAGCCATTGTCCTTCAGTGGGGAGCACATTAAGCAGCTGCCCTTAGTATCAGGAGCAGCGGGGATCAGATTAAGCAACAGCCGGGAAAAGATCAACCAACCGCGGGGGAACTCATTAACCAGTTTCGTGGGAACTCATTAACCAGTTTCGTGGGAACTCATTAACCAGTTTCGGGGGAACTCATTAACCAGTTTCGGGAAAACGTCAACCAAAGGCGGGGAAAACATGCACCAACGGCGGGGATGCCATTGTCCAACAGGGGGGAGCACATTAAGCAGCTGCCCTTGGTATCAGGAGCAGCGGGGATCAGATTAAGCAACAGCCGGGAAAAGATCAGGAAACCGCGGGGGAACTCATTAACCAGTTTCCTGGGAACTCATTAACCAGTTTCGTGGGAACTCATTAACCAGTTTCGGGAAAACTTCCACCAAAGGCGGGGAAAGCATCAACCAACGGCGGGGAAGCCTTTGTCCAACAGTGGGGAGCACATCAAGCAGCTGCCCTTAGTCTCAGGAGCAGCGGGGAACAGATTAAGCAACAGCCGGGAAAAGATCAGCCAACCGCGGGGGAACTCATTAACCAGTTTCCTGGGAACTCATTAACCAGTTTCGTGGGAACTCATTAACCAGTTTCGGGGAAACTTCCACCAAAGGCGGGGAAAACATGAACCAACGGCGGGGAAGCCATTGTCCAACAGGGGGGAGCACATTAAGCAGCTGCCCTTAGTATCAGGAGCATCGGTGCACAAATGAACCAGCAGCGGGGAAAACAGCTTCGTGGGAACTCATTAACCAGTTTCGTGGGAACTCATTAACCAGTTTCGGGAAAACATCAACCAGAGGCGGGGAAAACATGCACCAACGGCGGGGAAGCCATTGTCCAACAGGGGGGAGTACATTAAGCAGCTGCCCTTAGTATCAGGAGCAGCGGGGTACAAATGAACAAGCAGCGGGGAAAACAACTCCGTGGGAACTCATTAACCAGTTTCCTGGGAACTCATTAACCAGTTTCGGGAAACCTTCCACCAAAGGCGGGGAAAACATGCACCAACGGCGGGGAAGCCATTGTCCAACAGGGGGGAGCACATTAAGCAGCTGCCCTTAGTATCAGGAGCAGCGGGGTACAAATGAACCAGCAGCGGGGAAAAAAACTCCGTGGGAACTCATTAACCAGTTTCGTGGGAACTCATTAACCAGTTTCGGGAAAACGTCCACCAATGGCGGGGAAAACATCAACCAGCGGCGGGGAAGCCATTGTCCAACAGTGGGGAGCACATTAAGCAGCTGCCCTTAGTATCAGGAGCCGCGGGGATCAGATTAAGCAACAGCCGGGAAAAGATCAGCCAACCGCGGGGGAACTCATTAACCAGTTTCCTGGGAACTCATTAACCAGTTTCTGGGGAACTCATTAACCAGTTTCGGGAAATCCTCCACCAAAGGCGGGGAAAGCATCGACCAACGGCGGGGAAGCCTTTGTCCAGCAGTGGGGAGCACATTAAGGAGCTGCCCTTAGTATCAGGAGCAGCGGGGTACAAATGAACAAGCAGCGGGGAAAACAACTCCGTGGGAACTCATTAACCAGTTTCGTGGGAACTCATTAACCAGTTTCGGGAAAACGTCCACCAAAGGCGGGGAAAACATCAACCAGCGGCGGGGAAGCCATTGTCCAACAGGGGGGAGCACATTAAGCAGCTGCCCTTAGTATCAGGAGCAGCGGGGTACAAATGAACCAGCAGCGGGGAAAACAACTTCGTGGGAACTCATTAACCAGTTTCGGGGGAACTCATTAACCAGTTTCGGGAAAACGTCCACCAAAGGCGGGGAAAACATCAACCAACGGCGGGGAAGCCATTGTCCAACAGGGGGGAGCACATTAAGCAGCTGCCCTTAGTATCAGGAGCAGCGGGGATCAGATTAAGCAACAGCCGGGAAAAGATCAACCAACCGCGGGGGAACTCATTAACCAGTTCCGTGGGAACTCATTAACCAGTTTCGTGGGAACTCATTAACCAGTTTCGGGAAAACGTCCACCAAAGGCGGGGAAAACATCAACCAACGGCGGGGAAGCCATTGTCCAACAGTGGGGAGCACATTAAGCAGCTGCCCTTAGTGTCAGGAGCAGCGGGGATCAGATTAAGCAACAGCCGGGAAAAGATCAGGAAACCGCGGGGGAACTCATTAACCAGTTTCGTGGGAACTCATTAACCAGTTTCGGGAAAACCTCCACCAAAGGCGGGGAAAGCATGAACCAACGGCCGGGAAGCCCTTGTCCAACAGTGGGGAGCACATTAAGTGGCTGCCCTTAGTATCAGGAGCAGCGGGGATCAGATTAAGCAACAGCCGGGAAAAGATCAGCCAACCGCGGGGGAACTCATTAACCAGTTTCGTGGGAACTCATTAACCAGTTTCGGGAATACTTCCACCAAAGGCGGGGAAAACATGAACCAACGGCGGGGAAGCCATTGTCCAACAGTGGGGAGCACATTAAGCAGCTGCCCTTAGTATCAGGAGCAGCGGGGTACAAATGAACCAGCAGCGGGGAAAACAGCTTCGTGGGAACTCATTAACCAGTTTCGTGGGAACTCATTAACCAGTTTCGTGGGAACTCATTAACCAGTTTCGGGAAAACATCCACCAAAGGCGGGGAAAGCATCAACCAACGGCGGGGAAGCCATTGTCCAGCAGTGGGGAGCACATTAAGCAGCTGCCCTTAGTATCAGGAGCAGCGGGGTACAAATGAACAAGCAGCGGGGAAAACATCTCCGTGGGAACTCATTAACCAGTTTCCTGGGAACTCATTAACCAGTTTCGGGAAACCTTCCACCAAAGGCGGGGAAAACATGCACCAACGGCGGGGAAGCCATTGTCCAACAGGGGGGAGTACATTAAGCAGCTGCCCTTAGTATCAGGAGCAGCGGGGATCAGATTAAGGAACAGCCGGGAAAAGATCAGCCAACCGCGGGGGAACTCATTAACCAGTTTCGTGGGAACTCATTAACCAGTTTCGGGAAAACATCAACCAGAGGCGGGGAAAACATGCACCAACGGCGGGGAAGCCATTGTCCAACAGGGGGGAGTACATTAAGCAGCTGCCCTTAGTATCAGGAGCAGCGGGGTACAAATGAACCAGCAGCGGGGAAAACAACTCCGTGGGAACTCATTAACCAGTTTCGTGGGAACTCATTAACCAGTTTCGGGAAACCTTCCACCAAAGGCGGGGAAAACATGCACCAACGGCGGGGAAGCCATTGTCCAACAGGGGGGAGCACATTAAGCAGCTGCCCTTAGTATCAGGAGCAGCGGGGATCAGATTTAGCAGCAGCCGGGAAAAGATCAGGAAACCGCGGGGGAACTCATTAACCAGTTTCGTGGGAACTCATTAACCAGTTTCGTGGGAACTCATTAACCAGTTTCGGGAAAACATCCACCAAAGGCGGGGAAAGCATCAACCAACGGCGGCGAAGCCATTGTCCAACAGTGGGGAGCACATTAAGCAGCTGCCCTTAGTATCAGGAGCAGCGGGGATCAGATTAAGCAACAGCCGGGAAAAGATCAGCCAACCGCGGGGGAACTCATTAACCAGTTTCGTGGGAACTCATTAACCAGTTTCGGGGGAACTCATTAACCAGTTTCGGGAAAACCTCCACCAAAGGCGGGGAAAGCATGAACCAACGGCGGGGAAGCCATTGTCCAACCGGGGGGAGCACATTAAGCAGCTGCCCTTAGTATCAGGAGCAGCGGGGATCAGATTAAGCAACAGCCGGGAAAAGATCAGCCAACCGCGGGGGAGCTCATTAACCAGTTTCGGGGGAACTCATTAACCAGTTTCGGGAAAACATGAACCAAAGGCGGGGAAAACATCAAACAACGGCGGGGAAGCCATTGTCCAACAGGGGGGAGCACATTAAGCAGCTGCCCTTAGTATCAGGAGCAGCGCGGTACAAATGAACCAGCAGCGGGGAAAACAACTTCGTGGGAACTCATTAACCAGTTTCGTGGGAACTCATTAACCAGTTTCGGGAAAACGTCCACCAAAGGCGGGGAAAGCATCAACCAACGGCGGGGAAGCCATTGTCCAACAGTGGGGAGCACATTAGGCAGCTGCCCTTAGTATCAGGAGCAGCGGGGATCAGATTAAGCAACAGCCGGGAAAAGATCAGCCAACCGCGGGGGAACTCATTAACCAGTTTCGTGGGAACTCATTAACCAGTTTCGTGGGAACTCATTAACCAGTTTCGGGAAAACTTCCACCAAAGGCGGGGAAAACATGAACCGACGGCGGGGAAGCCATTGTCCAACAGACGGGAGCACATTAAGCAGCTGCCCTTAGTATCAGGAGCAGCGGGGATCAGATGAAGCAACAGCCGTGAAAAGAACAGCCAACCGCGGGGGAACTCATTAACCAGTTTCGTGGGAACTCATTAACCAGTTTCGGGAAAACTTCAACCAGAGGCGGGGAAAGCATCAACCAACGGCGGGGAAGCCTTTGTCCAACAGGGGGGAGCACATTAAGCAGCTGCCCTTAGTATCAGGAGCAGCGGGGTACAAATGAACCAGCAGCGGGGAAAACAACTTCGTGGGAACTCATTAACCAGTTTCGTGGGAACTCATTAACCAGTTTCGGGAAAACATCCACCAAAGGCGGGGAAAGCATCAACCAACGGCGGCGAAGCCATTGTCCAACAGTGGGGAGCACATTAAGCAGCTGCCCTTAGTATCAGGAGCAGCGGGGATCAGATTAAGCAACAGCCGGGAAAAGATCAGCCAACCGCGGGGGAACTCATTAACCAGTTTCGTGGGAACTCATTAACCAGTTTCGTGGGAACTCATTAACCAGTTTCGGGAAAACGTCCACCAAAGGCGGGGAAAGCATCAACCAACGGCGGGGAAGCCATTGTCCAACAGACGGGAGCACATTAAGCAGCTGCCCTTAGTATCAGGAGCAGCGGGGATCAGAGTAAGCAACAGCCGGGAAAAGATCAGCCAACCGCGGGGGAACTCATTAACCAGTTTCGTGGGAACTCATTAACCAGTTTCGGGAATACTTCCACCAAAGGCGGGGAAAACATGAACCAACGGCGGGGAAGCCATTGTCCAACAGTGGGGAGCACATTAAGCAGCTGCCCTTAGTATCAGGAGCAGCGGGGTACAAATGAACCAGCAGCGGGGAAAACAGCTTCGTGGGAACTCATTAACCAGTTTCGTGGGAACTCATTAACCAGTTTCGGGAAAACGTCCACCAAAGGCGGGGAAAGCATCGACCAACGGCGGGGAAGCCTTTGTCCAGCAGTGGGGAGCACATTAAGGAGCTGCCCTTAGTATCAGGAGCAGCGGGGTACAAATGAACAAGCAGCGGGGAAAACAACTCCGTGGGAACTCATTAACCAGTTTCGTGGGAACTCATTAACCAGTTTCGGGAAAACGTCCACCAAAGGCGGGGAAAACATCAACCAGCGGCGGGGAAGCCATTGTCCAACAGGGGGGAGCACATTAAGCAGCTGCCCTTAGTATCAGGAGCAGCGGGGTACAAATGAACCAGCAGCGGGGAAAACAACTTCGTGGGAACTCATTAACCAGTTTCGGGGGAACTCATTAACCAGTTTCGGGAAAACGTCCACCAAAGGCGGGGAAAACATCAACCAACGGCGGGGAAGCCATTGTCCAACAGGGGGGAGCACATTAAGCAGCTGCCCTTAGTATCAGGAGCAGCGGGGATCAGATTAAGCAACAGCCGGGAAAAGATCAACCAACCGCGGGGGAACTCATTAACCAGTTCCGTGGGAACTCATTAACCAGTTTCGTGGGAACTCATTAACCAGTTTCGGGAAAACGTCCACCAAAGGCGGGGAAAACATCAACCAACGGCGGGGAAGCCATTGTCCAACAGTGGGGAGCACATTAAGCAGCTGCCCTTAGTGTCAGGAGCAGCGGGGATCAGATTAAGCAACAGCCGGGAAAAGATCAGGAAACCGCGGGGGAACTCATTAACCAGTTTCGTGGGAACTCATTAACCAGTTTCGGGAAAACCTCCACCAAAGGCGGGGAAAGCATGAACCAACGGCCGGGAAGCCCTTGTCCAACAGTGGGGAGCACATTAAGTGGCTGCCCTTAGTATCAGGAGCAGCGGGGATCAGATTAAGCAACAGCCGGGAAAAGATCAGCCAACCGCGGGGGAACTCATTAACCAGTTTCGTGGGAACTCATTAACCAGTTTCGGGAATACTTCCACCAAAGGCGGGGAAAACATGAACCAACGGCGGGGAAGCCATTGTCCAACAGTGGGGAGCACATTAAGCAGCTGCCCTTAGTATCAGGAGCAGCGGGGTACAAATGAACCAGCAGCGGGGAAAACAGCTTCGTGGGAACTCATTAACCAGTTTCGTGGGAACTCATTAACCAGTTTCGTGGGAACTCATTAACCAGTTTCGGGAAAACATCCACCAAAGGCGGGGAAAGCATCAACCAACGGCGGGGAAGCCATTGTCCAGCAGTGGGGAGCACATTAAGCAGCTGCCCTTAGTATCAGGAGCAGCGGGGTACAAATGAACAAGCAGCGGGGAAAACATCTCCGTGGGAACTCATTAACCAGTTTCCTGGGAACTCATTAACCAGTTTCGGGAAACCTTCCACCAAAGGCGGGGAAAACATGCACCAACGGCGGGGAAGCCATTGTCCAACAGGGGGGAGTACATTAAGCAGCTGCCCTTAGTATCAGGAGCAGCGGGGATCAGATTAAGGAACAGCCGGGAAAAGATCAGCCAACCGCGGGGGAACTCATTAACCAGTTTCGTGGGAACTCATTAACCAGTTTCGGGAAAACATCAACCAGAGGCGGGGAAAACATGCACCAACGGCGGGGAAGCCATTGTCCAACAGGGGGGAGTACATTAAGCAGCTGCCCTTAGTATCAGGAGCAGCGGGGTACAAATGAACCAGCAGCGGGGAAAACAACTCCGTGGGAACTCATTAACCAGTTTCGTGGGAACTCATTAACCAGTTTCGGGAAACCTTCCACCAAAGGCGGGGAAAACATGCACCAACGGCGGGGAAGCCATTGTCCAACAGGGGGGAGCACATTAAGCAGCTGCCCTTAGTATCAGGAGCAGCGGGGATCAGATTTAGCAGCAGCCGGGAAAAGATCAGGAAACCGCGGGGGAACTCATTAACCAGTTTCGTGGGAACTCATTAACCAGTTTCGTGGGAACTCATTAACCAGTTTCGGGAAAACATCCACCAAAGGCGGGGAAAGCATCAACCAACGGCGGCGAAGCCATTGTCCAACAGTGGGGAGCACATTAAGCAGCTGCCCTTAGTATCAGGAGCAGCGGGGATCAGATTAAGCAACAGCCGGGAAAAGATCAGCCAACCGCGGGGGAACTCATTAACCAGTTTCGTGGGAACTCATTAACCAGTTTCGGGGGAACTCATTAACCAGTTTCGGGAAAACCTCCACCAAAGGCGGGGAAAGCATGAACCAACGGCGGGGAAGCCATTGTCCAACCGGGGGGAGCACATTAAGCAGCTGCCCTTAGTATCAGGAGCAGCGGGGATCAGATTAAGCAACAGCCGGGAAAAGATCAGCCAACCGCGGGGGAGCTCATTAACCAGTTTCGGGGGAACTCATTAACCAGTTTCGGGAAAACATGAACCAAAGGCGGGGAAAACATCAAACAACGGCGGGGAAGCCATTGTCCAACAGGGGGGAGCACATTAAGCAGCTGCCCTTAGTATCAGGAGCAGCGCGGTACAAATGAACCAGCAGCGGGGAAAACAACTTCGTGGGAACTCATTAACCAGTTTCGTGGGAACTCATTAACCAGTTTCGGGAAAACGTCCACCAAAGGCGGGGAAAGCATCAACCAACGGCGGGGAAGCCATTGTCCAACAGTGGGGAGCACATTAGGCAGCTGCCCTTAGTATCAGGAGCAGCGGGGATCAGATTAAGCAACAGCCGGGAAAAGATCAGCCAACCGCGGGGGAACTCATTAACCAGTTTCGTGGGAACTCATTAACCAGTTTCGTGGGAACTCATTAACCAGTTTCGGGAAAACTTCCACCAAAGGCGGGGAAAACATGAACCGACGGCGGGGAAGCCATTGTCCAACAGACGGGAGCACATTAAGCAGCTGCCCTTAGTATCAGGAGCAGCGGGGATCAGATGAAGCAACAGCCGTGAAAAGAACAGCCAACCGCGGGGGAACTCATTAACCAGTTTCGTGGGAACTCATTAACCAGTTTCGGGAAAACTTCAACCAGAGGCGGGGAAAGCATCAACCAACGGCGGGGAAGCCTTTGTCCAACAGGGGGGAGCACATTAAGCAGCTGCCCTTAGTATCAGGAGCAGCGGGGTACAAATGAACCAGCAGCGGGGAAAACAACTTCGTGGGAACTCATTAACCAGTTTCGTGGGAACTCATTAACCAGTTTCGGGAAAACATCCACCAAAGGCGGGGAAAGCATCAACCAACGGCGGCGAAGCCATTGTCCAACAGTGGGGAGCACATTAAGCAGCTGCCCTTAGTATCAGGAGCAGCGGGGATCAGATTAAGCAACAGCCGGGAAAAGATCAGCCAACCGCGGGGGAACTCATTAACCAGTTTCGTGGGAACTCATTAACCAGTTTCGTGGGAACTCATTAACCAGTTTCGGGAAAACGTCCACCAAAGGCGGGGAAAGCATCAACCAACGGCGGGGAAGCCATTGTCCAACAGACGGGAGCACATTAAGCAGCTGCCCTTAGTATCAGGAGCAGCGGGGATCAGAGTAAGCAACAGCCGGGAAAAGATCAGCCAACCGCGGGGGAACTCATTAACCAGTTTCGGGGGAACTCATTAACCAGTTTCGGGAAAACGTCCACCAAAGGCGGGGAAAACATCAACCAACGGCGGGGAAGCCTTTGTCCAACAGGGGGGAGCACATTAAGCAGCTGCCCTTAGTATCAGGAGCAGCGGGGTACAAATGAACCAGCAGCGGGGAAAACAGCTTCGTGGGAACTCATTAACCAGTTTCGGGGGAACTCATTAACCAGTTTCGGGAAAACTTCCACCAAAGGCGGGGAAAGCATGAACCAACGGCGGGGAAGGCATTGTCCAACCGGGGGGAGCACATTAAGCAGCTGCCCTTAGTATCAGGAGCAGCGGGGATCAGATTAAGCAACAGCCGGGAAAAGATCAGCCAACCGCGGGGGAACTCATTAACCAGTTTCGTGGGAACTCATTAACCAGTTTCGGGAAAACTGCCACCAACGGCGGGGAAAACATGCACCAACGGCGGGGAAGCCATTGTCCAACAGGGGGGAGCACATTAAGCAGCTGCCCTTAGTATCAGGAGCAGCGGGGTACAAATGAACAAGCAGCGGGGAAAACAACTCCGTGGGAACTCATTAACCAGTTTCGTGGGAACTCATTAACCAGTTTCGGGAAAACGTCCACCAAAGGCGGGGAAAACATCAACCAGCGGCGGGGAAGCCATTGTCCAACAGGGGGGAGCGCATTAAGCAGCTGCCCTTAGTATCAGGAGCAGCGGGGTACAAATGAACCAGCAGCGGGGAAAACAACTTCGTGGGAACTCATTAACCAGTTTCGTGGGAACTCATTAACCAGTTTCGGGAAAACGTCCACCAAAGGCGGGGAAAACATCAACCAACGGCGGGGAAGCCATTGTCCAACAGGGGGGAGCACATTAAGCAGCTGCCCTTAGTATCAGGAGCAGCGGGGATCAGATTAAGCAACAGCCGGGAAAAGATCAACCAACCGCGGGGGAACTCATTAACCAGTTCCGTGGGAACTCATTAACCAGTTTCGTGGGAACTCATTAACCAGTTTCGGGAAAACGTCCACCAAAGGCGGGGAAAACATCAACCAACGGCGGGGAAGCCATTGTCCAACAGTGGGGAGCACATTAAGCAGCTGCCCTTAGTGTCAGGAGCAGCGGGGATCAGATTAAGCAACAGCCGGGAAAAGATCAGGAAACCGCGGGGGAACTCATTAACCAGTTTCGTGGGAACTCATTAACCAGTTTCGGGAAAACCTCCACCAAAGGCGGGGAAAGCATGAACCAACGGCCGGGAAGCCCTTGTCCAACAGTGGGGAGCACATTAAGTGGCTGCCCTTAGTATCAGGAGCAGCGGGGATCAGATTAAGCAACAGCCGGGAAAAGATCAGCCAACCGCGGGGGAACTCATTAACCAGTTTCGTGGGAACTCATTAACCAGTTTCGGGAATACTTCCACCAAAGGCGGGGAAAACATGAACCAACGGCGGGGAAGCCATTGTCCAACAGTGGGGAGCACATTAAGCAGCTGCCCTTAGTATCAGGAGCAGCGGGGTACAAATGAACCAGCAGCGGGGAAAACAGCTTCGTGGGAACTCATTAACCAGTTTCGTGGGAACTCATTAACCAGTTTCGTGGGAACTCATTAACCAGTTTCGGGAAAACATCCACCAAAGGCGGGGAAAGCATCAACCAACGGCGGGGAAGCCATTGTCCAGCAGTGGGGAGCACATTAAGCAGCTGCCCTTAGTATCAGGAGCAGCGGGGTACAAATGAACAAGCAGCGGGGAAAACAACTCCGTGGGAACTCATTAACCAGTTTCCTGGGAACTCATTAACCAGTTTCGGGAAACCTTCCACCAAAGGCGGGGAAAACATGCACCAACGGCGGGGAAGCCATTGTCCAACAGGGGGGAGTACATTAAGCAGCTGCCCTTAGTATCAGGAGCAGCGGGGATCAGATTAAGCAACAGCCGGGAAAAGATCAGCCAACCGCGGGGGAACTCATTAACCAGTTTCGTGGGAACTCATTAACCAGTTTCGGGAAAACATCAACCAGAGGCGGGGAAAACATGAACCAACGGCGGGGAAGCCATTGTCCTTCAGTGGGGAGCACATTAAGCAGCTGCCCTTAGTATCAGGAGCAGCGGGGATCAGATTAAGCAACAGCCGGGAAAAGATCAACCAACCGCGGGGGAACTCATTAACCAGTTTCGTGGGAACTCATTAACCAGTTTCGTGGGAACTCATTAACCAGTTTCGGGGGAACTCATTAACCAGTTTCGGGAAAACGTCAACCAAAGGCGGGGAAAACATGCACCAACGGCGGGGATGCCATTGTCCAACAGGGGGGAGCACATTAAGCAGCTGCCCTTGGTATCAGGAGCAGCGGGGATCAGATTAAGCAACAGCCGGGAAAAGATCAGGAAACCGCGGGGGAACTCATTAACCAGTTTCCTGGGAACTCATTAACCAGTTTCGTGGGAACTCATTAACCAGTTTCGGGAAAACTTCCACCAAAGGCGGGGAAAGCATCAACCAACGGCGGGGAAGCCTTTGTCCAACAGTGGGGAGCACATCAAGCAGCTGCCCTTAGTCTCAGGAGCAGCGGGGAACAGATTAAGCAACAGCCGGGAAAAGATCAGCCAACCGCGGGGGAACTCATTAACCAGTTTCCTGGGAACTCATTAACCAGTTTCGTGGGAACTCATTAACCAGTTTCGGGGAAACTTCCACCAAAGGCGGGGAAAACATGAACCAACGGCGGGGAAGCCATTGTCCAACAGGGGGGAGCACATTAAGCAGCTGCCCTTAGTATCAGGAGCATCGGTGCACAAATGAACCAGCAGCGGGGAAAACAGCTTCGTGGGAACTCATTAACCAGTTTCGTGGGAACTCATTAACCAGTTTCGGGAAAACATCAACCAGAGGCGGGGAAAACATGCACCAACGGCGGGGAAGCCATTGTCCAACAGGGGGGAGTACATTAAGCAGCTGCCCTTAGTATCAGGAGCAGCGGGGTACAAATGAACAAGCAGCGGGGAAAACAACTCCGTGGGAACTCATTAACCAGTTTCCTGGGAACTCATTAACCAGTTTCGGGAAACCTTCCACCAAAGGCGGGGAAAACATGCACCAACGGCGGGGAAGCCATTGTCCAACAGGGGGGAGCACATTAAGCAGCTGCCCTTAGTATCAGGAGCAGCGGGGTACAAATGAACCAGCAGCGGGGAAAAAAACTCCGTGGGAACTCATTAACCAGTTTCGTGGGAACTCATTAACCAGTTTCGGGAAAACGTCCACCAATGGCGGGGAAAACATCAACCAGCGGCGGGGAAGCCATTGTCCAACAGTGGGGAGCACATTAAGCAGCTGCCCTTAGTATCAGGAGCCGCGGGGATCAGATTAAGCAACAGCCGGGAAAAGATCAGCCAACCGCGGGGGAACTCATTAACCAGTTTCCTGGGAACTCATTAACCAGTTTCTGGGGAACTCATTAACCAGTTTCGGGAAATCCTCCACCAAAGGCGGGGAAAGCATCGACCAACGGCGGGGAAGCCTTTGTCCAGCAGTGGGGAGCACATTAAGGAGCTGCCCTTAGTATCAGGAGCAGCGGGGTACAAATGAACAAGCAGCGGGGAAAACAACTCCGTGGGAACTCATTAACCAGTTTCGTGGGAACTCATTAACCAGTTTCGGGAAAACGTCCACCAAAGGCGGGGAAAACATCAACCAGCGGCGGGGAAGCCATTGTCCAACAGGGGGGAGCACATTAAGCAGCTGCCCTTAGTATCAGGAGCAGCGGGGTACAAATGAACCAGCAGCGGGGAAAACAACTTCGTGGGAACTCATTAACCAGTTTCGGGGGAACTCATTAACCAGTTTCGGGAAAACGTCCACCAAAGGCGGGGAAAACATCAACCAACGGCGGGGAAGCCATTGTCCAACAGGGGGGAGCACATTAAGCAGCTGCCCTTAGTATCAGGAGCAGCGGGGATCAGATTAAGCAACAGCCGGGAAAAGATCAACCAACCGCGGGGGAACTCATTAACCAGTTCCGTGGGAACTCATTAACCAGTTTCGTGGGAACTCATTAACCAGTTTCGGGAAAACGTCCACCAAAGGCGGGGAAAACATCAACCAACGGCGGGGAAGCCATTGTCCAACAGTGGGGAGCACATTAAGCAGCTGCCCTTAGTGTCAGGAGCAGCGGGGATCAGATTAAGCAACAGCCGGGAAAAGATCAGGAAACCGCGGGGGAACTCATTAACCAGTTTCGTGGGAACTCATTAACCAGTTTCGGGAAAACCTCCACCAAAGGCGGGGAAAGCATGAACCAACGGCCGGGAAGCCCTTGTCCAACAGTGGGGAGCACATTAAGTGGCTGCCCTTAGTATCAGGAGCAGCGGGGATCAGATTAAGCAACAGCCGGGAAAAGATCAGCCAACCGCGGGGGAACTCATTAACCAGTTTCGTGGGAACTCATTAACCAGTTTCGGGAATACTTCCACCAAAGGCGGGGAAAACATGAACCAACGGCGGGGAAGCCATTGTCCAACAGTGGGGAGCACATTAAGCAGCTGCCCTTAGTATCAGGAGCAGCGGGGTACAAATGAACCAGCAGCGGGGAAAACAGCTTCGTGGGAACTCATTAACCAGTTTCGTGGGAACTCATTAACCAGTTTCGTGGGAACTCATTAACCAGTTTCGGGAAAACATCCACCAAAGGCGGGGAAAGCATCAACCAACGGCGGGGAAGCCATTGTCCAGCAGTGGGGAGCACATTAAGCAGCTGCCCTTAGTATCAGGAGCAGCGGGGTACAAATGAACAAGCAGCGGGGAAAACATCTCCGTGGGAACTCATTAACCAGTTTCCTGGGAACTCATTAACCAGTTTCGGGAAACCTTCCACCAAAGGCGGGGAAAACATGCACCAACGGCGGGGAAGCCATTGTCCAACAGGGGGGAGTACATTAAGCAGCTGCCCTTAGTATCAGGAGCAGCGGGGATCAGATTAAGGAACAGCCGGGAAAAGATCAGCCAACCGCGGGGGAACTCATTAACCAGTTTCGTGGGAACTCATTAACCAGTTTCGGGAAAACATCAACCAGAGGCGGGGAAAACATGCACCAACGGCGGGGAAGCCATTGTCCAACAGGGGGGAGTACATTAAGCAGCTGCCCTTAGTATCAGGAGCAGCGGGGTACAAATGAACCAGCAGCGGGGAAAACAACTCCGTGGGAACTCATTAACCAGTTTCGTGGGAACTCATTAACCAGTTTCGGGAAACCTTCCACCAAAGGCGGGGAAAACATGCACCAACGGCGGGGAAGCCATTGTCCAACAGGGGGGAGCACATTAAGCAGCTGCCCTTAGTATCAGGAGCAGCGGGGATCAGATTTAGCAGCAGCCGGGAAAAGATCAGGAAACCGCGGGGGAACTCATTAACCAGTTTCGTGGGAACTCATTAACCAGTTTCGTGGGAACTCATTAACCAGTTTCGGGAAAACATCCACCAAAGGCGGGGAAAGCATCAACCAACGGCGGCGAAGCCATTGTCCAACAGTGGGGAGCACATTAAGCAGCTGCCCTTAGTATCAGGAGCAGCGGGGATCAGATTAAGCAACAGCCGGGAAAAGATCAGCCAACCGCGGGGGAACTCATTAACCAGTTTCGTGGGAACTCATTAACCAGTTTCGGGGGAACTCATTAACCAGTTTCGGGAAAACCTCCACCAAAGGCGGGGAAAGCATGAACCAACGGCGGGGAAGCCATTGTCCAACCGGGGGGAGCACATTAAGCAGCTGCCCTTAGTATCAGGAGCAGCGGGGATCAGATTAAGCAACAGCCGGGAAAAGATCAGCCAACCGCGGGGGAGCTCATTAACCAGTTTCGGGGGAACTCATTAACCAGTTTCGGGAAAACATGAACCAAAGGCGGGGAAAACATCAAACAACGGCGGGGAAGCCATTGTCCAACAGGGGGGAGCACATTAAGCAGCTGCCCTTAGTATCAGGAGCAGCGCGGTACAAATGAACCAGCAGCGGGGAAAACAACTTCGTGGGAACTCATTAACCAGTTTCGTGGGAACTCATTAACCAGTTTCGGGAAAACGTCCACCAAAGGCGGGGAAAGCATCAACCAACGGCGGGGAAGCCATTGTCCAACAGTGGGGAGCACATTAGGCAGCTGCCCTTAGTATCAGGAGCAGCGGGGATCAGATTAAGCAACAGCCGGGAAAAGATCAGCCAACCGCGGGGGAACTCATTAACCAGTTTCGTGGGAACTCATTAACCAGTTTCGTGGGAACTCATTAACCAGTTTCGGGAAAACTTCCACCAAAGGCGGGGAAAACATGAACCGACGGCGGGGAAGCCATTGTCCAACAGACGGGAGCACATTAAGCAGCTGCCCTTAGTATCAGGAGCAGCGGGGATCAGATGAAGCAACAGCCGTGAAAAGAACAGCCAACCGCGGGGGAACTCATTAACCAGTTTCGTGGGAACTCATTAACCAGTTTCGGGAAAACTTCAACCAGAGGCGGGGAAAGCATCAACCAACGGCGGGGAAGCCTTTGTCCAACAGGGGGGAGCACATTAAGCAGCTGCCCTTAGTATCAGGAGCAGCGGGGTACAAATGAACCAGCAGCGGGGAAAACAACTTCGTGGGAACTCATTAACCAGTTTCGTGGGAACTCATTAACCAGTTTCGGGAAAACATCCACCAAAGGCGGGGAAAGCATCAACCAACGGCGGCGAAGCCATTGTCCAACAGTGGGGAGCACATTAAGCAGCTGCCCTTAGTATCAGGAGCAGCGGGGATCAGATTAAGCAACAGCCGGGAAAAGATCAGCCAACCGCGGGGGAACTCATTAACCAGTTTCGTGGGAACTCATTAACCAGTTTCGTGGGAACTCATTAACCAGTTTCGGGAAAACGTCCACCAAAGGCGGGGAAAGCATCAACCAACGGCGGGGAAGCCATTGTCCAACAGACGGGAGCACATTAAGCAGCTGCCCTTAGTATCAGGAGCAGCGGGGATCAGAGTAAGCAACAGCCGGGAAAAGATCAGCCAACCGCGGGGGAACTCATTAACCAGTTTCGTGGGAACTCATTAACCAGTTTCGGGAATACTTCCACCAAAGGCGGGGAAAACATGAACCAACGGCGGGGAAGCCATTGTCCAACAGTGGGGAGCACATTAAGCAGCTGCCCTTAGTATCAGGAGCAGCGGGGTACAAATGAACCAGCAGCGGGGAAAACAGCTTCGTGGGAACTCATTAACCAGTTTCGTGGGAACTCATTAACCAGTTTCGGGAAAACGTCCACCAAAGGCGGGGAAAGCATCGACCAACGGCGGGGAAGCCTTTGTCCAGCAGTGGGGAGCACATTAAGGAGCTGCCCTTAGTATCAGGAGCAGCGGGGTACAAATGAACAAGCAGCGGGGAAAACAACTCCGTGGGAACTCATTAACCAGTTTCGTGGGAACTCATTAACCAGTTTCGGGAAAACGTCCACCAAAGGCGGGGAAAACATCAACCAGCGGCGGGGAAGCCATTGTCCAACAGGGGGGAGCACATTAAGCAGCTGCCCTTAGTATCAGGAGCAGCGGGGTACAAATGAACCAGCAGCGGGGAAAACAACTTCGTGGGAACTCATTAACCAGTTTCGGGGGAACTCATTAACCAGTTTCGGGAAAACGTCCACCAAAGGCGGGGAAAACATCAACCAACGGCGGGGAAGCCATTGTCCAACAGGGGGGAGCACATTAAGCAGCTGCCCTTAGTATCAGGAGCAGCGGGGATCAGATTAAGCAACAGCCGGGAAAAGATCAACCAACCGCGGGGGAACTCATTAACCAGTTCCGTGGGAACTCATTAACCAGTTTCGTGGGAACTCATTAACCAGTTTCGGGAAAACGTCCACCAAAGGCGGGGAAAACATCAACCAACGGCGGGGAAGCCATTGTCCAACAGTGGGGAGCACATTAAGCAGCTGCCCTTAGTGTCAGGAGCAGCGGGGATCAGATTAAGCAACAGCCGGGAAAAGATCAGGAAACCGCGGGGGAACTCATTAACCAGTTTCGTGGGAACTCATTAACCAGTTTCGGGAAAACCTCCACCAAAGGCGGGGAAAGCATGAACCAACGGCCGGGAAGCCCTTGTCCAACAGTGGGGAGCACATTAAGTGGCTGCCCTTAGTATCAGGAGCAGCGGGGATCAGATTAAGCAACAGCCGGGAAAAGATCAGCCAACCGCGGGGGAACTCATTAACCAGTTTCGTGGGAACTCATTAACCAGTTTCGGGAATACTTCCACCAAAGGCGGGGAAAACATGAACCAACGGCGGGGAAGCCATTGTCCAACAGTGGGGAGCACATTAAGCAGCTGCCCTTAGTATCAGGAGCAGCGGGGTACAAATGAACCAGCAGCGGGGAAAACAGCTTCGTGGGAACTCATTAACCAGTTTCGTGGGAACTCATTAACCAGTTTCGTGGGAACTCATTAACCAGTTTCGGGAAAACATCCACCAAAGGCGGGGAAAGCATCAACCAACGGCGGGGAAGCCATTGTCCAGCAGTGGGGAGCACATTAAGCAGCTGCCCTTAGTATCAGGAGCAGCGGGGTACAAATGAACAAGCAGCGGGGAAAACATCTCCGTGGGAACTCATTAACCAGTTTCCTGGGAACTCATTAACCAGTTTCGGGAAACCTTCCACCAAAGGCGGGGAAAACATGCACCAACGGCGGGGAAGCCATTGTCCAACAGGGGGGAGTACATTAAGCAGCTGCCCTTAGTATCAGGAGCAGCGGGGATCAGATTAAGGAACAGCCGGGAAAAGATCAGCCAACCGCGGGGGAACTCATTAACCAGTTTCGTGGGAACTCATTAACCAGTTTCGGGAAAACATCAACCAGAGGCGGGGAAAACATGCACCAACGGCGGGGAAGCCATTGTCCAACAGGGGGGAGTACATTAAGCAGCTGCCCTTAGTATCAGGAGCAGCGGGGTACAAATGAACCAGCAGCGGGGAAAACAACTCCGTGGGAACTCATTAACCAGTTTCGTGGGAACTCATTAACCAGTTTCGGGAAACCTTCCACCAAAGGCGGGGAAAACATGCACCAACGGCGGGGAAGCCATTGTCCAACAGGGGGGAGCACATTAAGCAGCTGCCCTTAGTATCAGGAGCAGCGGGGATCAGATTTAGCAGCAGCCGGGAAAAGATCAGGAAACCGCGGGGGAACTCATTAACCAGTTTCGTGGGAACTCATTAACCAGTTTCGTGGGAACTCATTAACCAGTTTCGGGAAAACATCCACCAAAGGCGGGGAAAGCATCAACCAACGGCGGCGAAGCCATTGTCCAACAGTGGGGAGCACATTAAGCAGCTGCCCTTAGTATCAGGAGCAGCGGGGATCAGATTAAGCAACAGCCGGGAAAAGATCAGCCAACCGCGGGGGAACTCATTAACCAGTTTCGTGGGAACTCATTAACCAGTTTCGGGGGAACTCATTAACCAGTTTCGGGAAAACCTCCACCAAAGGCGGGGAAAGCATGAACCAACGGCGGGGAAGCCATTGTCCAACCGGGGGGAGCACATTAAGCAGCTGCCCTTAGTATCAGGAGCAGCGGGGATCAGATTAAGCAACAGCCGGGAAAAGATCAGCCAACCGCGGGGGAGCTCATTAACCAGTTTCGGGGGAACTCATTAACCAGTTTCGGGAAAACATGAACCAAAGGCGGGGAAAACATCAAACAACGGCGGGGAAGCCATTGTCCAACAGGGGGGAGCACATTAAGCAGCTGCCCTTAGTATCAGGAGCAGCGCGGTACAAATGAACCAGCAGCGGGGAAAACAACTTCGTGGGAACTCATTAACCAGTTTCGTGGGAACTCATTAACCAGTTTCGGGAAAACGTCCACCAAAGGCGGGGAAAGCATCAACCAACGGCGGGGAAGCCATTGTCCAACAGTGGGGAGCACATTAGGCAGCTGCCCTTAGTATCAGGAGCAGCGGGGATCAGATTAAGCAACAGCCGGGAAAAGATCAGCCAACCGCGGGGGAACTCATTAACCAGTTTCGTGGGAACTCATTAACCAGTTTCGTGGGAACTCATTAACCAGTTTCGGGAAAACTTCCACCAAAGGCGGGGAAAACATGAACCGACGGCGGGGAAGCCATTGTCCAACAGACGGGAGCACATTAAGCAGCTGCCCTTAGTATCAGGAGCAGCGGGGATCAGATGAAGCAACAGCCGTGAAAAGAACAGCCAACCGCGGGGGAACTCATTAACCAGTTTCGTGGGAACTCATTAACCAGTTTCGGGAAAACTTCAACCAGAGGCGGGGAAAGCATCAACCAACGGCGGGGAAGCCTTTGTCCAACAGGGGGGAGCACATTAAGCAGCTGCCCTTAGTATCAGGAGCAGCGGGGTACAAATGAACCAGCAGCGGGGAAAACAACTTCGTGGGAACTCATTAACCAGTTTCGTGGGAACTCATTAACCAGTTTCGGGAAAACATCCACCAAAGGCGGGGAAAGCATCAACCAACGGCGGCGAAGCCATTGTCCAACAGTGGGGAGCACATTAAGCAGCTGCCCTTAGTATCAGGAGCAGCGGGGATCAGATTAAGCAACAGCCGGGAAAAGATCAGCCAACCGCGGGGGAACTCATTAACCAGTTTCGTGGGAACTCATTAACCAGTTTCGTGGGAACTCATTAACCAGTTTCGGGAAAACGTCCACCAAAGGCGGGGAAAGCATCAACCAACGGCGGGGAAGCCATTGTCCAACAGACGGGAGCACATTAAGCAGCTGCCCTTAGTATCAGGAGCAGCGGGGATCAGAGTAAGCAACAGCCGGGAAAAGATCAGCCAACCGCGGGGGAACTCATTAACCAGTTTCGTGGGAACTCATTAACCAGTTTCGGGAATACTTCCACCAAAGGCGGGGAAAACATGAACCAACGGCGGGGAAGCCATTGTCCAACAGTGGGGAGCACATTAAGCAGCTGCCCTTAGTATCAGGAGCAGCGGGGTACAAATGAACCAGCAGCGGGGAAAACAGCTTCGTGGGAACTCATTAACCAGTTTCGTGGGAACTCATTAACCAGTTTCGGGAAAACGTCCACCAAAGGCGGGGAAAGCATCGACCAACGGCGGGGAAGCCTTTGTCCAGCAGTGGGGAGCACATTAAGGAGCTGCCCTTAGTATCAGGAGCAGCGGGGTACAAATGAACAAGCAGCGGGGAAAACAACTCCGTGGGAACTCATTAACCAGTTTCGTGGGAACTCATTAACCAGTTTCGGGAAAACGTCCACCAAAGGCGGGGAAAACATCAACCAGCGGCGGGGAAGCCATTGTCCAACAGGGGGGAGCACATTAAGCAGCTGCCCTTAGTATCAGGAGCAGCGGGGTACAAATGAACCAGCAGCGGGGAAAACAACTTCGTGGGAACTCATTAACCAGTTTCGGGGGAACTCATTAACCAGTTTCGGGAAAACGTCCACCAAAGGCGGGGAAAACATCAACCAACGGCGGGGAAGCCATTGTCCAACAGGGGGGAGCACATTAAGCAGCTGCCCTTAGTATCAGGAGCAGCGGGGATCAGATTAAGCAACAGCCGGGAAAAGATCAACCAACCGCGGGGGAACTCATTAACCAGTTCCGTGGGAACTCATTAACCAGTTTCGTGGGAACTCATTAACCAGTTTCGGGAAAACGTCCACCAAAGGCGGGGAAAACATCAACCAACGGCGGGGAAGCCATTGTCCAACAGTGGGGAGCACATTAAGCAGCTGCCCTTAGTGTCAGGAGCAGCGGGGATCAGATTAAGCAACAGCCGGGAAAAGATCAGGAAACCGCGGGGGAACTCATTAACCAGTTTCGTGGGAACTCATTAACCAGTTTCGGGAAAACCTCCACCAAAGGCGGGGAAAGCATGAACCAACGGCCGGGAAGCCCTTGTCCAACAGTGGGGAGCACATTAAGTGGCTGCCCTTAGTATCAGGAGCAGCGGGGATCAGATTAAGCAACAGCCGGGAAAAGATCAGCCAACCGCGGGGGAACTCATTAACCAGTTTCGTGGGAACTCATTAACCAGTTTCGGGAATACTTCCACCAAAGGCGGGGAAAACATGAACCAACGGCGGGGAAGCCATTGTCCAACAGTGGGGAGCACATTAAGCAGCTGCCCTTAGTATCAGGAGCAGCGGGGTACAAATGAACCAGCAGCGGGGAAAACAGCTTCGTGGGAACTCATTAACCAGTTTCGTGGGAACTCATTAACCAGTTTCGTGGGAACTCATTAACCAGTTTCGGGAAAACATCCACCAAAGGCGGGGAAAGCATCAACCAACGGCGGGGAAGCCATTGTCCAGCAGTGGGGAGCACATTAAGCAGCTGCCCTTAGTATCAGGAGCAGCGGGGTACAAATGAACAAGCAGCGGGGAAAACATCTCCGTGGGAACTCATTAACCAGTTTCCTGGGAACTCATTAACCAGTTTCGGGAAACCTTCCACCAAAGGCGGGGAAAACATGCACCAACGGCGGGGAAGCCATTGTCCAACAGGGGGGAGTACATTAAGCAGCTGCCCTTAGTATCAGGAGCAGCGGGGATCAGATTAAGGAACAGCCGGGAAAAGATCAGCCAACCGCGGGGGAACTCATTAACCAGTTTCGTGGGAACTCATTAACCAGTTTCGGGAAAACATCAACCAGAGGCGGGGAAAACATGCACCAACGGCGGGGAAGCCATTGTCCAACAGGGGGGAGTACATTAAGCAGCTGCCCTTAGTATCAGGAGCAGCGGGGTACAAATGAACCAGCAGCGGGGAAAACAACTCCGTGGGAACTCATTAACCAGTTTCGTGGGAACTCATTAACCAGTTTCGGGAAACCTTCCACCAAAGGCGGGGAAAACATGCACCAACGGCGGGGAAGCCATTGTCCAACAGGGGGGAGCACATTAAGCAGCTGCCCTTAGTATCAGGAGCAGCGGGGATCAGATTTAGCAGCAGCCGGGAAAAGATCAGGAAACCGCGGGGGAACTCATTAACCAGTTTCGTGGGAACTCATTAACCAGTTTCGTGGGAACTCATTAACCAGTTTCGGGAAAACATCCACCAAAGGCGGGGAAAGCATCAACCAACGGCGGCGAAGCCATTGTCCAACAGTGGGGAGCACATTAAGCAGCTGCCCTTAGTATCAGGAGCAGCGGGGATCAGATTAAGCAACAGCCGGGAAAAGATCAGCCAACCGCGGGGGAACTCATTAACCAGTTTCGTGGGAACTCATTAACCAGTTTCGGGGGAACTCATTAACCAGTTTCGGGAAAACCTCCACCAAAGGCGGGGAAAGCATGAACCAACGGCGGGGAAGCCATTGTCCAACCGGGGGGAGCACATTAAGCAGCTGCCCTTAGTATCAGGAGCAGCGGGGATCAGATTAAGCAACAGCCGGGAAAAGATCAGCCAACCGCGGGGGAGCTCATTAACCAGTTTCGGGGGAACTCATTAACCAGTTTCGGGAAAACATGAACCAAAGGCGGGGAAAACATCAAACAACGGCGGGGAAGCCATTGTCCAACAGGGGGGAGCACATTAAGCAGCTGCCCTTAGTATCAGGAGCAGCGCGGTACAAATGAACCAGCAGCGGGGAAAACAACTTCGTGGGAACTCATTAACCAGTTTCGTGGGAACTCATTAACCAGTTTCGGGAAAACGTCCACCAAAGGCGGGGAAAGCATCAACCAACGGCGGGGAAGCCATTGTCCAACAGTGGGGAGCACATTAGGCAGCTGCCCTTAGTATCAGGAGCAGCGGGGATCAGATTAAGCAACAGCCGGGAAAAGATCAGCCAACCGCGGGGGAACTCATTAACCAGTTTCGTGGGAACTCATTAACCAGTTTCGTGGGAACTCATTAACCAGTTTCGGGAAAACTTCCACCAAAGGCGGGGAAAACATGAACCGACGGCGGGGAAGCCATTGTCCAACAGACGGGAGCACATTAAGCAGCTGCCCTTAGTATCAGGAGCAGCGGGGATCAGATGAAGCAACAGCCGTGAAAAGAACAGCCAACCGCGGGGGAACTCATTAACCAGTTTCGTGGGAACTCATTAACCAGTTTCGGGAAAACTTCAACCAGAGGCGGGGAAAGCATCAACCAACGGCGGGGAAGCCTTTGTCCAACAGGGGGGAGCACATTAAGCAGCTGCCCTTAGTATCAGGAGCAGCGGGGTACAAATGAACCAGCAGCGGGGAAAACAACTTCGTGGGAACTCATTAACCAGTTTCGTGGGAACTCATTAACCAGTTTCGGGAAAACATCCACCAAAGGCGGGGAAAGCATCAACCAACGGCGGCGAAGCCATTGTCCAACAGTGGGGAGCACATTAAGCAGCTGCCCTTAGTATCAGGAGCAGCGGGGATCAGATTAAGCAACAGCCGGGAAAAGATCAGCCAACCGCGGGGGAACTCATTAACCAGTTTCGTGGGAACTCATTAACCAGTTTCGTGGGAACTCATTAACCAGTTTCGGGAAAACGTCCACCAAAGGCGGGGAAAGCATCAACCAACGGCGGGGAAGCCATTGTCCAACAGACGGGAGCACATTAAGCAGCTGCCCTTAGTATCAGGAGCAGCGGGGATCAGAGTAAGCAACAGCCGGGAAAAGATCAGCCAACCGCGGGGGAACTCATTAACCAGTTTCGTGGGAACTCATTAACCAGTTTCGGGAATACTTCCACCAAAGGCGGGGAAAACATGAACCAACGGCGGGGAAGCCATTGTCCAACAGTGGGGAGCACATTAAGCAGCTGCCCTTAGTATCAGGAGCAGCGGGGTACAAATGAACCAGCAGCGGGGAAAACAGCTTCGTGGGAACTCATTAACCAGTTTCGTGGGAACTCATTAACCAGTTTCGGGAAAACGTCCACCAAAGGCGGGGAAAGCATCGACCAACGGCGGGGAAGCCTTTGTCCAGCAGTGGGGAGCACATTAAGGAGCTGCCCTTAGTATCAGGAGCAGCGGGGTACAAATGAACAAGCAGCGGGGAAAACAACTCCGTGGGAACTCATTAACCAGTTTCGTGGGAACTCATTAACCAGTTTCGGGAAAACGTCCACCAAAGGCGGGGAAAACATCAACCAGCGGCGGGGAAGCCATTGTCCAACAGGGGGGAGCACATTAAGCAGCTGCCCTTAGTATCAGGAGCAGCGGGGTACAAATGAACCAGCAGCGGGGAAAACAACTTCGTGGGAACTCATTAACCAGTTTCGGGGGAACTCATTAACCAGTTTCGGGAAAACGTCCACCAAAGGCGGGGAAAACATCAACCAACGGCGGGGAAGCCATTGTCCAACAGGGGGGAGCACATTAAGCAGCTGCCCTTAGTATCAGGAGCAGCGGGGATCAGATTAAGCAACAGCCGGGAAAAGATCAACCAACCGCGGGGGAACTCATTAACCAGTTCCGTGGGAACTCATTAACCAGTTTCGTGGGAACTCATTAACCAGTTTCGGGAAAACGTCCACCAAAGGCGGGGAAAACATCAACCAACGGCGGGGAAGCCATTGTCCAACAGTGGGGAGCACATTAAGCAGCTGCCCTTAGTGTCAGGAGCAGCGGGGATCAGATTAAGCAACAGCCGGGAAAAGATCAGGAAACCGCGGGGGAACTCATTAACCAGTTTCGTGGGAACTCATTAACCAGTTTCGGGAAAACCTCCACCAAAGGCGGGGAAAGCATGAACCAACGGCCGGGAAGCCCTTGTCCAACAGTGGGGAGCACATTAAGTGGCTGCCCTTAGTATCAGGAGCAGCGGGGATCAGATTAAGCAACAGCCGGGAAAAGATCAGCCAACCGCGGGGGAACTCATTAACCAGTTTCGTGGGAACTCATTAACCAGTTTCGGGAATACTTCCACCAAAGGCGGGGAAAACATGAACCAACGGCGGGGAAGCCATTGTCCAACAGTGGGGAGCACATTAAGCAGCTGCCCTTAGTATCAGGAGCAGCGGGGTACAAATGAACCAGCAGCGGGGAAAACAGCTTCGTGGGAACTCATTAACCAGTTTCGTGGGAACTCATTAACCAGTTTCGTGGGAACTCATTAACCAGTTTCGGGAAAACATCCACCAAAGGCGGGGAAAGCATCAACCAACGGCGGGGAAGCCATTGTCCAGCAGTGGGGAGCACATTAAGCAGCTGCCCTTAGTATCAGGAGCAGCGGGGTACAAATGAACAAGCAGCGGGGAAAACATCTCCGTGGGAACTCATTAACCAGTTTCCTGGGAACTCATTAACCAGTTTCGGGAAACCTTCCACCAAAGGCGGGGAAAACATGCACCAACGGCGGGGAAGCCATTGTCCAACAGGGGGGAGTACATTAAGCAGCTGCCCTTAGTATCAGGAGCAGCGGGGATCAGATTAAGGAACAGCCGGGAAAAGATCAGCCAACCGCGGGGGAACTCATTAACCAGTTTCGTGGGAACTCATTAACCAGTTTCGGGAAAACATCAACCAGAGGCGGGGAAAACATGCACCAACGGCGGGGAAGCCATTGTCCAACAGGGGGGAGTACATTAAGCAGCTGCCCTTAGTATCAGGAGCAGCGGGGTACAAATGAACCAGCAGCGGGGAAAACAACTCCGTGGGAACTCATTAACCAGTTTCGTGGGAACTCATTAACCAGTTTCGGGAAACCTTCCACCAAAGGCGGGGAAAACATGCACCAACGGCGGGGAAGCCATTGTCCAACAGGGGGGAGCACATTAAGCAGCTGCCCTTAGTATCAGGAGCAGCGGGGATCAGATTTAGCAGCAGCCGGGAAAAGATCAGGAAACCGCGGGGGAACTCATTAACCAGTTTCGTGGGAACTCATTAACCAGTTTCGTGGGAACTCATTAACCAGTTTCGGGAAAACATCCACCAAAGGCGGGGAAAGCATCAACCAACGGCGGCGAAGCCATTGTCCAACAGTGGGGAGCACATTAAGCAGCTGCCCTTAGTATCAGGAGCAGCGGGGATCAGATTAAGCAACAGCCGGGAAAAGATCAGCCAACCGCGGGGGAACTCATTAACCAGTTTCGTGGGAACTCATTAACCAGTTTCGGGGGAACTCATTAACCAGTTTCGGGAAAACCTCCACCAAAGGCGGGGAAAGCATGAACCAACGGCGGGGAAGCCATTGTCCAACCGGGGGGAGCACATTAAGCAGCTGCCCTTAGTATCAGGAGCAGCGGGGATCAGATTAAGCAACAGCCGGGAAAAGATCAGCCAACCGCGGGGGAGCTCATTAACCAGTTTCGGGGGAACTCATTAACCAGTTTCGGGAAAACATGAACCAAAGGCGGGGAAAACATCAAACAACGGCGGGGAAGCCATTGTCCAACAGGGGGGAGCACATTAAGCAGCTGCCCTTAGTATCAGGAGCAGCGCGGTACAAATGAACCAGCAGCGGGGAAAACAACTTCGTGGGAACTCATTAACCAGTTTCGTGGGAACTCATTAACCAGTTTCGGGAAAACGTCCACCAAAGGCGGGGAAAGCATCAACCAACGGCGGGGAAGCCATTGTCCAACAGTGGGGAGCACATTAGGCAGCTGCCCTTAGTATCAGGAGCAGCGGGGATCAGATTAAGCAACAGCCGGGAAAAGATCAGCCAACCGCGGGGGAACTCATTAACCAGTTTCGTGGGAACTCATTAACCAGTTTCGTGGGAACTCATTAACCAGTTTCGGGAAAACTTCCACCAAAGGCGGGGAAAACATGAACCGACGGCGGGGAAGCCATTGTCCAACAGACGGGAGCACATTAAGCAGCTGCCCTTAGTATCAGGAGCAGCGGGGATCAGATGAAGCAACAGCCGTGAAAAGAACAGCCAACCGCGGGGGAACTCATTAACCAGTTTCGTGGGAACTCATTAACCAGTTTCGGGAAAACTTCAACCAGAGGCGGGGAAAGCATCAACCAACGGCGGGGAAGCCTTTGTCCAACAGGGGGGAGCACATTAAGCAGCTGCCCTTAGTATCAGGAGCAGCGGGGTACAAATGAACCAGCAGCGGGGAAAACAACTTCGTGGGAACTCATTAACCAGTTTCGTGGGAACTCATTAACCAGTTTCGGGAAAACATCCACCAAAGGCGGGGAAAGCATCAACCAACGGCGGCGAAGCCATTGTCCAACAGTGGGGAGCACATTAAGCAGCTGCCCTTAGTATCAGGAGCAGCGGGGATCAGATTAAGCAACAGCCGGGAAAAGATCAGCCAACCGCGGGGGAACTCATTAACCAGTTTCGTGGGAACTCATTAACCAGTTTCGTGGGAACTCATTAACCAGTTTCGGGAAAACGTCCACCAAAGGCGGGGAAAGCATCAACCAACGGCGGGGAAGCCATTGTCCAACAGACGGGAGCACATTAAGCAGCTGCCCTTAGTATCAGGAGCAGCGGGGATCAGAGTAAGCAACAGCCGGGAAAAGATCAGCCAACCGCGGGGGAACTCATTAACCAGTTTCGTGGGAACTCATTAACCAGTTTCGGGAATACTTCCACCAAAGGCGGGGAAAACATGAACCAACGGCGGGGAAGCCATTGTCCAACAGTGGGGAGCACATTAAGCAGCTGCCCTTAGTATCAGGAGCAGCGGGGTACAAATGAACCAGCAGCGGGGAAAACAGCTTCGTGGGAACTCATTAACCAGTTTCGTGGGAACTCATTAACCAGTTTCGGGAAAACGTCCACCAAAGGCGGGGAAAGCATCAACCAACGGCGGGGAAGCCATTGTCCAACAGTGGGGAGCACATTAAGCAGCTGCCCTTAGTATCAGGAGCAGCGGTGCACAAATGAACCAGCAGCGGGGAAAACAGCTTCGTGGGAACTCATTAACCAGTTTCGGGGGAACTCATTAACCAGTTTCGGGAAATCTTCCACCAGAGGCGGGGAAAGCATCAACCAACGGCGGGGAAGCCTTTGTCCAACAGGGGGGAGCACATTAAGCAGCTGCCCTTAGTCTCAGGAGCAGCGGGGAACAGATTAAGCAACAGCCGGGAAAAGATCAGCCAACCGCGGGGGAACTCATTAACCAGTTTCGTGGGAACTCATTAACCAGTTTCGTGGGAACTCATTAACCAGTTTCGGGAAAACGTCCACCAACGGCGGGGAAAGCATCAGCCAACGGCGGGGAAGCCATTGTCCAACAGTGGGGAGCACATTAAGCAGCTGCCCTTAGTATCAGGAGCAGCGGGGATCAGATTAAGCAACAGCCGGGAAAAGATCAGCCAACCGCGGGGGAACTCATTAACCAGTTTCCTGGGAACTCATTAACCAGTTTCGGGAAATCCTCCACCAAAGGCGGGGAAAGCATCGACCAACGGCCGGGAAGGCTTTGTCCAACAGTGGGGAGCACATTAAGCAGCTGCCCTTCGTCTCAGGAGCAGCGGGGTACAAATGGACCAGCAGCGGGGAAAACAACTTCGTGGGAACTCATTAACCAGTTTCGTGGGAACTCATTAACCAGTTTCGGGAAAACATCCACCAGAGGCGGGTAAAGCATCAACCAACGGCGGGGAAGCCATTGTCCAACAGGGGGCAGTACATTAAGCAGCTGCCCTAAGTATCAGGAGCAGCGGGGATCAGATTAAGCAACAGCCGGGAAAAGATCAACCAACCGCGGGGGAACTCATTAACCAGTTTCGTGGGAACTCATTAACCAGTTTCGGGGGAACTCATTAACCAGTTTCGGGAAACCTTCCACCAAAGGCGGGGAAAACATCAACCAGCGGCGGGGAAGCCATTGTCCAACAGGCGGGAGCACATTAAGCAGCTGCCCTTAGTATCAGGAGCAGCGGGGTACAAATGAACCAGCAGCGGGGAAAACAGCTTCGTGGGAACTCATTAACCAGTTTCGGGGGAACTCATTAACCAGTTTCGGGAAAACATCCACCAGAGGCGGGGAAAGCATCGACCAACGGCGGGGAAGCCTTCGTCCAACTGGGGGGAGCACGTTAAGCAGCTGCCCTCAGTATCAGGAGCAGCGGGGTGCAAATGAACCAGCAGCGGGGAAAACAACTTCGTGGGAACTCATTAACCAGTTTCGTGGGAACTCATTAACCAGTTTCGGGAAATCCTCCACCAAAGGCGGGGAAAGCATCGACCAACGGCCGGGAAGCCTTTGTCCAACAGTGGGGAGCACATTAAGCAGCTGCCCTTAGTCTCAGGAGCAGCGGGGTACAAATGAACCAGCAGCGGGGAAAACAACTTCGTGGGAACTCATTAACCAGTTTCGTGGGAACTCATTAACCAGTTTCGGGAAAACATCCACCAGAGGCGGGTAAAGCATCAACCAACGGCGGGGAAGCCATTGTCCAACAGGGGGCAGTACATTAAGCAGCTGCCCTAAGTATCAGGAGCAGCGGGGATCAGATTAAGCAACAGCCGGGAAAAGATCAACCAACCGCGGGGGAACTCATTAACCAGTTTCGTGGGAACTCATTAACCAGTTTCGGGGGAACTCATTAACCAGTTTCGGGAAAACATCAACCAGAGGCGGGGAAAGCATCAACCAACGGCGGGGAAGCCTTCGTCCAACAGGGGGGAGCACATTAAGCAGCTGCCCTTAGTATCAGGAGCAGCGGGGTGCAAATGAACCAGCAGCGGGGAAAACAACTTCGTGGGAACTCATTAACCAGTTTCGTGGGAACTCATTAACCAGTTTCGGGAAAACATCCACCAGAGGCGGGTAAAGCATCAACCAACGGCGGGGAAGCCATTGTCCAACAGGGGGCAGTACATTAAGCAGCTGCCCTTAGTATCAGGAGCTGCGGGGATCAGACTAAGCAACAGCCGGGAAAACATTAACCAACTTCGGGGGAACTCATTAACCAATTATTTGATGACCGGTAGGCGGCGCTCTATCGGCTTCGGCGACCGGCGGGTGGCGGTTCGGGGTCGTGGCGACCCGGGGCGAGGCGGCCCGGCCGTTGAAATCGCGAAAAAACGCGTTTTTAAAAAGAACCGTCGGTCCCCATCGGGATGGATTTGACCCCCTCATGCCGCCTTCGGGACCTCTTCGGCGGCATGACTACCGGAGGTGTTCCCGCCGAGGTGGACACTTGCATTTTCTGGCACGGTGGGTTGGCGGGGTACCTGCAGAATAGCAGGAAGGCGATGGCAATGACATGTGGCAACTCATTAACCAGTTTTGACTTTGCTGCATTGAAGGCGGAAAATCGAAACAGGGCCCCGCTCGAGCCCCCAGGTCTGCCGGGACCGCACCGGGCCGCCGCCCCGACGGCCGTTCGGCCAGAATGGGCTAGTATTTCTCCGGATTTTTGGCCGTTTTTCCGACTTTTTCGGACGTCGGAAAAGCGGCGGCCTGGCCACCGGCCGCGGCCGGGGGTGCCTTCCCCTCGAGCGAGGGCCCGGAATTCACCCGTTTGCAGCCCCGGAGGAGCTCCGCCGGCGGCCGGAATGGTTGAGACCATCGGCCGCGCTGAACGGAGCTCGGGTAACTCATTAACCAAACTGGACTTGGCCCCTGGCGCAGGAGGGGGGGGTCCAGGTGAGGGCTGGCAGGCCGTGGCCACCCGGCAGCAGTGATGCACCCGCGATGGCGGTAGTCCTTCCGATTCGGAGGCTCCCTGGCCCCGCAGAGCAAAAATGGGAGCCGCACGGAGCTCTATGAAGTCAGATCCGGTCGGTGGTGGCGGGGCAGGGTGCACGGTTTCCCGCAGAGCTCGGCGGATCCGTCCCGCCGAGGTGGCCACTCGCATTTTCTGGCAGGGGAGTCCCGAGGCTGGTTAACCAGTTACCCCCGGAAGTGGGGATGGAGTTGAGATTGAACCGTTTTGCGGGGCCTCCGGGCCCCTTCCCCGGTAGGACTACCGGGGCACACCCCGCCGAGGTGGCCACTTGCATTTTCTGGCACGGTGGGTTGGCGGGGTACCTGCAGAATAGCAGGAAGGCGATGGCAATGACATGTGGCAACTCATTAACCAGTTTTGAGTTTGCTGCATTGAAGGAGGAAAATCGAAGCAGGGCCCCGCTCGAGCCCCCAGGTCTGCCGGGACCGCACCGGGCCCGCCGCCCCGACGGCCGTTCGGCCAGATTGGGCTAGTATTTCCCCGGATTTTCGGCCGTTTTTCCGACTTTTTCGGCCGTCGGAAAAGCGGCGGCCTGGGCACCGGCCGCGGCCGGGGGTGCCTTCCCCTCGAGCGAGGGCCCGGACCTCACCCGGTTGCAGCCCCGGGTGGGGCTCCGCCGGCGGCCGGAATGGTTGAGACCATCGGCCGCGCTGAACGGAGGTCTGGTAAATCATTAACCAAACTGGACTTAGTCTCTGGCAAGAGAGATGGTCCAGCCGACGGGCACGACCGAGGGCCCGGACCTCACCCGGCTGCAGCCCCGGGTGGGGCTCCGCCGGCGGCCGGAATGGTTGAGACCATCGGCCGCGCTGAACGGAGGTCTGGTAAATCATTAACCAAACTGGACTTAGTCTCTGGCAAGAGAGATGGTCCAGCCGACGGGCACGACCGAGGGCCCGGACCTCACCCGGTTGCAGCCCCGGGTGGAGCTCCGCCGGCGGCCGGAATGGTTGAGACCATCGGCCGCGCTGAACGGAGCTCTGGTAAATCATTAACCAAACTGGACTTAGTCTCTGGCAAGAGAGATGGTCCAGCCGACGGGCACGACCGAGGGCCCGGACCTCACCCGGCTGCAGCCCCGGGTGGGGCTCCGCCGGCGGCCGGAATGGTTGAGACCATCGGCCGCGCTGAACGG